>NW_024704769.1:1424506-1437006 GCF_018977255.1 Callorhinchus milii
TTGGCTGCCGCGTTTCGCCCGCAAAACACGCAGTCGCTCCACTTTACAGCGTAGCCTGCGAAGCGCTTCGAGACGTCTCGAAGCCGTGATAAGGCGCCGGGGTCAAACTCAAGGATTATTATTCAGAGTGGAGGAGGCGCGAAAGCAAGTTGTTGTTGATTGCATAAAGAAACTCACAGACGGTTTGGGCTGGACTAATATCTTTTATTTGTGTTTATCACACCATCCACAGTGTCTCCCGCACCCCCCCCAACCCCTCACCCCCCCCCCCCCCTCCCCCCTCCCTGCCCTCGTTGTAATGATAATCTAAAGAGCATTTGCTCTGTGTGTGTGTGTGTGTGCGTCTTATCGATATATTCTGTAAGTACCGCCTTGTGACAGTGAGGCTGTTTTTTCCTTAAAACTACATTCGTGGTGGATCGAGTCGTATTCATTCACACACCGCACACACAACACTCCCCACCGACCCGCCACCCCCCCCCCACCCCCCACCGCCACCACCTGGCTTAAACACTCCCAGGAAGATAAACCATGCTTAAAACTTCAGGAAGTTAGCAGTCACGCAAGCAATGCAATGTATTTTGTTTTAAAAAGCATTATCTCTCATTGGAACTCTTTTGCGTAGCGTCTTTGGCTCAGATTCGTGTGTGGGTGTGTGTGTGGGTGGGTGGGTGGGTATGTGTGTGGGTGGGTGGGTGTGTGTGGTGGGTATGTGTGTGTGCGTGTGTGGGTGGGTGTAGGTCTGGGTGGATGGATGGCACCGGTTTCTTAACACTTTACTTCTTCTCTTGTTCCTTCTTGGACGTCTCTTCGGCTCCGTTTTTGCTCTCCTCCTCCTGCTGTTCATCGTCTCCTTCTACCCCCTCGTCCTTCTCTTCGCTCTCCTCCTCTCCTCCTTCCTCTTCTCCTCCCGCCTCTTCTTCTTCTTCTTCTTCACCACCTCCTTCTTCAGACCCTTCACCCTCCGCGCCTTCACCTCGACAGAGAAAGGATTCCCATCGTTAGTGCGTCTCTACCCAACCCAACCCAACCCAACCCAACCGCTGAGTGCAATTCGCTGCCGTGTTTCGCCCCCACAAAACACACGGTCACTACACTTTACAGGATATTTCTGTGAAGCGCTTTGGGACGTCTCAAAGATGCGATAAGGCGCTGCGTCAAATGGTTTACTGTGTTATATCACGGATGAGACAGATTTTTTTTAGGAAATAATATTAATAATAAATAGTATTTTAACGTATATTACACAGGGAGTTTAGGACAGTAGGTACAAGCGACCCCCCAGGTAGCCAGAGGGCAAACTAGATGGACCTTCGTCTTTTTTTACGTCTAGCATTTCTTATGTTCTTGTATCAGACTCCCACCTTCTGTTTCCTCGGCCTGGTCTGTGGGAGGTTGCATCTGAGCCTCTTCTGCCTCCGTCTGTTCTATGGTCTCCTCCACCTGGGCGAGTTCCTCCTCGGCCTGGCTCCCGGAGTACGATCCGTAAGGAACCAGCCGGCTGGGCATCAGGAAGGAGCTGCTCTGTAGAGAGTACGTGGACCTCCCAAACATAGGGGTGCTGTGCGTCTGAGAGTAACCGCTCATCATACTGCCCACGTTGGAGTAGGTGATGCGAGTCTCCTCTCCCTCCAGCAGTTTCCTGGGCAGAAGGAGTAGAGCAGTTGAGGGAAGGTGGGGGTAGGAGTGAGTGGTGGAGGGGGGGAGGGGGTAAGAAGTCAAAGTCAATGACATGAAACTGCACAACTTGGTCTGTATTCCCTTGAGTTTCGAAGGTTGGGAGAGTTTGATCTGATTGAGGTGTTTAAAATGATCGAGGTTTAGCTACGGAGAAACTGTTTCCTCTGGTGGGGTGGGGGGAATCCGGAACAAGGGGGGCGGCGGCAGGGGGGGGGAAGGGGGAAAGAGGGCATCATTTTAAAATTAGAGCCAGGCCCATTTAGGAGTGAAATCAGGAGGCAGTTTTTCACACACGCAAAGGGTTAGTGGAAATCTGGAACTCTCTCTCCCTCTCTCCGCCCCAAAAGATGGTGGATTATGGCTGGATCCATTCACATCTTCAAGACCAAACGAGGTGAATGGATTTTGTTAGGACAAGGGATCAAGGGATTATGGGGCAAAGGAGGGCAATTGGAGTTGGGCTGGGGCTGGAGTTGGGGTTGGGGTTGGGGGTTTGGGTTGGGCTGGAGTTGTGTTGAGGTTGGCTTTTGGGGATTGGGCTGGGGTTTGGGGTTTGGGGTTGGGGCCTGGGGTTGGGTTGTGATCGTGTTACCTGTAGGCTGCGATCTCGATATCTAGAGCCATCTTCACGTTGAGAAGGTCCTGGTATTCCTTCAGATAGCGGCCCATCTCGTTTGCGCACAGCAGCGTCCCTCACAAACAGCTGTGGGTTGAGCGACCAAGTTGCCCAGCCGGCCGGGTGTCTGACACACATGGAAACCCATCACCGTGACCTGCCGGGTGTCTGACACACATGGAAACCCGTCACCGTGACCGGCCGGGTGTCTGACACACATGGAAACCCGTCACCGTGACCGGCCGGGTGTCTGACACACACGGAAACCCATCACCGTTGCTTAAGAGCCTCCAAACCCAACTGAGAATTCCCCATATCCCCCCCACACCTGGAAACCCCCGAGATGGATTGTCAGAATGGAATGCGCTCTCTTTCTCTATCTTTCTTTCTCCCTGGAGGGACGCCCCCCCCCCACTGCTTACCCAATTCCGGAGAGTACTAGACCCAGGTTGGCGAGAGCCCCAGAGTGTGCGTTGGGGTAACTGCTGGAGTCTGACCATCTAAACCCACACACAGCTCCGGCCATTGATGTCGCTGTCTGGCCGAGCTTTCCCGCTGCTTGTCCGGCTCGGACCCCCCTCCTCGTTAGTTAGGGCTTTGGCTGTGGGGTTAGCAGGAGCTGAGGGGGAGGATTCCCTGCCCCTTTGACGAGGTGAGCTTGCAGTAAGACGTGTTCACCGCCCCACCCTCGCTCGGCTAAAGGCAGCGAAGGCCGAGAGCTGCCAAACGTCAGCCCATCTTTTGACTAAATTATTTTGAACAAAATATATAAATTTATAATTCCTGGCAACGCAGTTCGAAATCCCCGTCCTGGCCCTCAAAGCCCTCCATGGCCTTGCTCCTTCCTACCTGTGTGGCCTTCTCAACCTGTCTGCTCCCTCCGCTCAGCCTTCTCCACGTCCCCCCACCCCCACCATTGGCGGTCGGGACTTCAGCCTCTCTGCCCCACCCTTTGGAACTCCATCCCACAGTCCCTTTTCAGTTGTGAAAGAGGGGAAGAAGTGGGGGGAGGCGGAGGGATTGAGGGAAAGCGTTCCAGAGTTTGGGGGCGTAGTGACTGAAAGTTCGGTCGCCGATGGTAGAGTGGGGGGGGATGAGGGACAAGCAGGAGGCCGGAGCCAGCCGGGCGGAGGCAGAGGGTAGCGGGTTGGTTGGGGAGTGAGCAGGTCGGAATCAAACGATACGTAGAGCATAAAAGATTGGAGGCGGATGATTTATGTCACATTATTATTCCCCTCCCACCCAGCTCACCGCACCCCAAAGCCCTGCTCCGTTACACTCACTGACCTGATGCTCCAATGGTTTAATCCGGGGATTGTAGCAGTAATAATAATCATATAATAATAATAATGATCCTTGCATTCGATACCGATCTGATCACATTCGTCACGACGTCTCAAAGCGCTTCGCAGACTACAGTGTAAGGTGTAGCGACTGTGCGTTTTGTGGGTGAAATAATACTAATCCTCGCATTTGACGCAGCGCCTCATCACGTCTTCGAGACGTCTCAAAGCGCTTCACAGAATATACTGTAAAAGAGTAGTGACTGTGTGTTTCGTGGGCGAAACGCGGCAGACAATTGCGCACAGCAGCGTCGTGGGTTGAGTGACCAAATTATTATTTATTGTCCCCGGAACAGCAGCACGTCGCGGTGTTTGGTGTGCGTCTGATTTTAACACTTAGTCAGTAACATCTCCGATCTTCCTGATCATCACTGACTAAATGGCTTTAGTTTGATTTAACTCTGTTTCATTCCCCCCTTCTCCCCCTCACCACCCGACAACCCCCGTCCACCCCCAAACACAAACTCTCCTTCTCTTTCTCGCTCTCTCTCTTTCACTCTCTTTCCTTCTCTCTCTCGCTCCGACAAACCTGTTCGGAAATATTTGTGTTAACCCATTAACGGATTTTTTTTCCCCAACCGGGTTCCAACTCGCTGCCAGGTAAACAACGACGAGCGATGAACAACAGCGCATGATATCTACACGGCGGCTTTCACGTCGGGAGGACGTGCCAAGGCGCTGGACAGTCGGGGATTTGGACCTGAACTGGGGGGCGGGCGGGGGGGGGGGGGAAGTCAGGCTCTGGAGGGCGGGGAGGTTGGGGAGTAGGAGGGAGGGTTGGTTGCCCGTCTAACGTTTCGCCCTCACCTGCCTCGAAATGGTCAGACGTTTCAAAAAGTTACGTTACAAACACAGGGCCATCCTATCTGAGAATCCTCGCGCTCGGTACGTTGCCCTCAAAACACAACCCGGGAACGTCTCAAAGTGCTTCGCAGGGCTATTGCTCGTGAAGTGTGGCGAACCGACAGACAGAAAGCAAACCGAGTCAAGGAAACACGAACACACTTAAATCAAATAAAACCAACCTCCTCCTCAAATAAACAGACAACTGTAATTAACAGTGGAGGAATTAACTCAAATGAGTAATGATAAGGGACTTTTTCTTCCCCCGAGGGCTGCTTTGACACCACCTTTCTCTCCCCCCCGACCCCCCCCAACCCCCACCACCCACTCCCCACCCACCGACCCACCACACGCACGTATTTGGGGGCTTTAATTAACGTTACTGCAGCTGCGAAGAAATATAAAGCAACAGAAGTGACTGCAGAGGTGGGGGCAGACTGTGGGGAACACCTCAGTCGTCATCGATGCAGAATTTTTGCTGCAATGTTTGCAGCGTAATAAATCTGCCCCCTTTCCTCCCCCCTCCCCACACCCACCCTCCCCTTAACAGCTGTTCAACGCGTAATATAGCAATGATACATCAGTCCACATCTCTGCAGCTCATGCCTCCAATGAAAGCCCTCTCTGCTCTCTCGCCCCATACACTGCAGACACACACGCGCACCACACACACACGCGCGCAGAGCGCTTGCTATTTCAAATGATTCGTAACGTTGATAAATATATACATATATATTTGAATATTGATCAATTTTAGACGTGGGCCGCACTTATTCCGTTTGAAAGGCAAAGTGGTGAGATCGGGCGGTGCAATGCAGAGCGATGCAATAGATAAAATACTCCTGTGAATTAGGAAAAAAAGAATAAAGTGGTTAGCTTTGCGGACTTGTTATGCGCTGCTTTTCGGGTGGGTTGGGTTGTGAGAAGGTTCAGGTGACCGCTAAAGATCTCCCGCTGTGCAACGAGGAAAGAGAAAGGAATTTCTCTCCCTTGCTCCCTCTTTTTCTGCCCGACAATGCCTCAAATAAAATCGGTCGCTTAATCGCTCCATGGCTGTTCGTGGAGTCACTACACTATCCCATTTATGGAGTCACTACACTGTATGTATCTTGTGAAGCGCGTTGCGACGTCTCGACGACGCGATGAGGAGCTATATCAAATGCAAGGATCATTATTATTATTATGGTTGTTATTATTTTCCTTGTAGTTTGCTAACTTTTTTTTGAGTGGGGAAATGAAAATTGTATTTCTTTGTAAAATAAGATCTCACGCAAAAGGCGTGTGTCCGACTGACTGATTCTTAATAATAATAATAGTAATCATTTTCTTTTCTTTTGCCAATGTACCCTCTGGAGATCTCCGAACTGAGTGGGTGGGAGGAAGAGAGAAAGTGCGCAATGCAGTCTCACTTATAATAACAATAAACCTGGCACTTGATATTCGCCTTATCACGTCTTCGAGACGTCTCAAAGCCCTTCACGGGATACACTGTAAAGCGTAGTGACTGTGCACTTTGTGGGCAGTCGATTGCGGACAATAGGGTCCCCGCAGACAGTCGTGAATTGAGTGACCAAAGTTATTTTTAACGCTTGAAATTGAAAACACATTAAACTAATAAGCTCTCTCCAATAAGAGAGAGAGAGGGAGAGAGAAATTGCTGATAACATTTTTTTGTGCGCACAACTAAATATAGAATGTAATTTTTCGCACTGAACAAGATTGTGTGGGTGTGTGTGTGTGTGTGTGAGCGAGAGAGAGAGAGAGAGAGAGAGAGAGAGATCTTTTGCAGGTTATCCTGGCTTCACTTTACTTCATCTTTATTTCTTTTAAAAAAAAACAGCTGAGTTCAGATAATTAAATTGCTTGAAAACCCCTTTCCTGACCTGACCTACTCCGCCACACGCACACGCACACACGCGCACACACACGCACACACACTCACACACACACACTTAAAATAAAGGTTGTGATTCAGTTATTGAAGTAAAGTTGCACTCGGTCTGCGCGCGGATGGCTTGCCTCGTCTGCTTTCTGAAGGCTGCGTGTTATTTATTATTAAAGTACTGCAATGCTGCAGAGAAACCAACCAACGTGTGCTTCAGCCGTGCGCAGGACAGGGTGAGCCGAGGGAGAGAAAGTTTTAACCACTGCAGTCAGTATTCCCCCACAAAACGCACGGCCACTCCACTTTGCAGTGTATCCTGTGAAGAGCTCCGAGACGTCCCGAAGATGTGATAAGGCGCCGGGTCAAATACAAGGATTGTTATTATTATTATTATTGCAACCAATTTATGTTTTTAAAAACTTCACGGGAGCATTTAATCTATAAACGAGGATTGCACCATCTCACTGCATTGCCTTTCAAACAGGAAACTTAATAGACATATAAAGTTTGCTATAATTATAATAATAATAACCCCGGCATTTGATACAGCGCCTGATCACGTCTTCGAGACGTCTCAAAGCGCTGCAAAGTGAAGTGACTGTGTGCTTTGTGGACGCTGTCAATTGCGCACAGCAGCGTCCCCACAAACAGCCGCGGATTGAGTGACCAATTGAGAGACGGAGGGGGAGTGGAGGGGAATATAGCGCACAGTTTTGCTCTTAAAGCAGTGCGGCATATCAAATCCTGGAGGGTATGTCAAGGGCACGAGAGGTTGTGGCTTTGGCCACGTGTCAATCCGGCGTTGTCTCATAAGCAATCGATCGGTTCGGGTTGAGATAACGAGAGCTGAGCCGACATCACAAGTCACTCATTTTAACTCCCATTTTGTGAGCCTTTCAGACTGAAAACCCGTCGTCAAAGCAGTTTTCTCCTTCCACGCCCTCTCTCTCGCTCTCGCTCTCGTTCTCGCTCTCTCACTGGAGCAGAGGCAAGTTTGGTGCAATGCTTCTGTTGGAGTGCTTTAATGATGTGAGTTTGGTCCTTGGGGAGGAGTGGGGAGAGGGGGGGAGGGGGGAGGGGAGGGGGGGGAGGAGGAGAGAGAGAGAGTTTGTAGTGCTTGATATTACTGGAAGCAGTTTTTAATACGTTACGCTTTTTGCCCCCATCACCTCATATCTTGGTGCAAAAAGTCTGTAGACCCTCCCTAACTCCCCCCCCCCCCCCCCACCATCCACCCTCCACAAGTCTCTTCATTGCCTGGCACATCCCTACCTCTCCGATCTACCCCATTGCCTCCCCTCGACTGGCTCCGGCCTCCTGCTTGTCCCTCGTCCCTCGCGGACACCATCGGCGGCCACGCTTTCAGCCGCTACGCCCCGAAACTCTGGAACTCTCTCCCCTTATTCCCTCCGTCTCGCCCCCACCTTCCCCCTGGTTTAGATCATGACTGAAGGACTTCCTGTTCGACTGGTGCCCCCCCACCCGCCCTCTGCCCCGGCTCGGCCTCAGGCTCCGCCACTGTCAAGCGCTCCGAGTCGCTGCCCCCTACGACGGGCGCTGTTGAAACGCAGGTTGTTGTTGTCGCAGTTGGGAGAAGGGACTCCCAACTGGAACTGTCCAACGGGGTTAGTGCTGAAACCCCAAGGGCGAGCAAATGGAGCTCCTGCCTCTTCCCTTGGGTTTATTATTATTAATAACAATAATAATCCCCGCGTTTGACACAGCACCTGGTCACGTCTTCGAGACGTCTCAAAGCGCTTCATTGTAAAGTGTAGCGACTGCGTATTTTGTGGGCGAAACGCGGCAGCCAATTGCGCACAGAGCAGTGTCCCCACAAACAGCCGTGGGTTGAAGTGGCCAAATTATTATTATTATTTATTTTTGAAGGGATTATTATCCCCGGAAAGCGATCCCCCAATTGTGTGTGTGTGTGTGTGTGTGTGGAGTAAGGAAACTTGCCCAATGTTTCGCCCCTGACCTGACCCGCCCGGGAATCGAACCCGGGTCCCCTCTCGCCTGCGAGGCGAGGGCTCTCACCCCTGAGCTCCGGGGAACTCCACAATTCGTGCGATGTCCCCATCCTCCTTCACACAAAGAAGAACCCTTCGGGTAGACGACCGTCCACGTTGAAATGAAGGACACGGGAAAGAAAAAATGTTTTGGGATATGATTTTATTCAGCAAGTAATGCGGTAGGTTTCATGTGGTTCCATAAATTGTCACGTGATCGGTTAATGACCAATTTACCCCACCCGCCCGCCCGCCCACCCACCCACCCGCACCAGTCAAAGACCCCCATATTAATAGCACAAGTGAGGTAAACATATATCAATCAATATGAGCTGTTTAAGGCTAAGGAATGTGTGTTTTTTTTTGTCTTTTTTTTGGGTTGTTGTTGAAACGCTCTTCTGTTTTTTGTGTTGTATTTTTTTGGCTCAGTTTTATTTCTTTGCATAATACGTCGTCGAGAAGATAACATGACTGTCTCTCACTCTTTCGCTCGCTCGCTCGTTCGCTCGGAAGAAGAAGAAGAAGAAGAAGGAAAAAAAAAATAGCGCACCTCAGCAGGTTCGGAAGAACTCCGGAGTGGGGGAGAGGAGGGGGTTGGGGGCTATTTGTTGTGTGACTATTTTCAGTGCATATTTCTTTCGTTCATGCATTCAAATTCTGGTTTCTTGTTCGTTAGTTAAGTTTGTTTGCTTGCTTGCTTTTTTTTTTCCACCCCCCCTTTGTCTCCCCTTCCCTCCCCCTCGATTTCTTCTCCCCCTGCCCCCCCGCCCCACCCGACCACCCACCCACCCTTATTTCCCCCCCCCCCCCCAGCCACCGTACAGGGCTCAGCGGTAACTCGCATGCATTCGTCCTATTGCACAAAAAGTAAAAGACTGTGTCTCGAGACCTCCCCACCGAAGAGAGGAGATGCTCAAGGTTCTTCAAGGCCATGAAAGCTGTCACTCACATGCATCTGTAGCCGTCCAATGTCAGTTCCTCTTCGATCTTCGCTCAAGCGCCTACGGCTTTCTCCGGTTCAGTCGCTCTCCTCCTTTGTGATCATGGTGCGCGACACCTTTGCCACCGTTTTGGTGGACACCGTGGTTTCCTGGACCACATCCTCCCCCTCCTCCACGGTCTGAGTCACGGTCACGTACTCCCGGATGTGTTTGGTGACCCCACCGTCTACGGAGATGGTCTCTCGTTCTTGGGTCACTCCATCCGCAGCTCCGTCCACGATCCTGGAGATGGTCTTGGTCTCGAAGAGCGTGTCCCGCGCACCGTTCACGGCAAAGGCATCTTCCTTCGAAGGACTCTCATCTACGCCGTTCACCAGCACTTTGTCTCCTTCTTCGTCATCACCATCATCACCTTCTCCTCGTTCCTCCTCCTTTTCCTCGGTAGCTCCTTCCACCTCTCCCTTGGCCGTGCCATTGATGACAGTCTCCTTGTCCTTGGGCTTCACCTCCTCTTTGACCTTCTCTTCCTCCGATTTCTCCTCGGCCGCTTCTCCTCCAACTTTCTCTGGCTTCGTCTCAGGGGCAGGTTCCTCTCCTGCCTTGGTCTGATCTTCAGAAGCATCGACCTCCTCACTTTCCTTTCCTGCATCCTCGCCGGACTCTTTCTCTTCTTTTCCTTCCTCACCTCCTTCTTCGCTCTCCTCTTCATCCTCCGCCACTTGTGGTGGGGTCTTCTCTTCCTTAGAAGCTTTTACGCTCTCGATCTTCTCCTCCACGATTTGTGCTTCCGCGTCGGTGCCTTGAGCCTTTCCTCCAGCCTCCTCTTCATCTTCGGACTTGCCCTTATCTTCTCCTCCCTCTTTTTCATCCTCATCGCCACCATCATCCCCTTCCTTTTCCTCCTCTTCAGCCTCTTGTTCTTCTACTTTTCTTCCCCCCTCCTCCTCCTCCTCTGCTTCTCCCTCGCTCTTGGCTTCTGGTTCTGCCCGCACGTCCGCCTTGACTGCGGCCACGATCGTCTCCTCCACCACCCCAGCCTTCTCCTCGCTCCCTGCTTCCTCTTCCTGTTGGTTTTTTCCTACGGAAAGTTCCGCGGCCAATTCCTGGGCTGCCTCAGCCAGATCCAGGTCATCCAATTCCATCTTCTCATCTTCAACCTCGATGATCTCCTCCACAAACTTGTGTTGCACCTTGAGCTTGGGCAATTCCTTGGTCTTCTGTAGTTTACTAGGCGCTGAGGGTGGGGTTGGCTGCCTGTAGGAGGAGAACGTGGGTCCAGAGATACTCCCAGAGAAAGTGTATCTCGATTCCTCACCTTCCAAGAGTTTCCTGAAAAAAACAGTATTATTAGTAATAATACAATAATAATCCTTGCATTTGATACAAAGCCTTATCCTGTCTTCGAGGCGTCTCAAAGCGCTTTTCAGAATACGCTGTGTAGTGTAGTGACTGTGCATTTTGTGGGCCAAACATTGCAGCCAACTGCACACAGCAGCGTCCCCACAAACAGTCGTGGATTGAGTGACTCAAATAAGATGGGGAGTGAGCCGAGGGGAGTAAAGTGGAGGGGGTGGGGAATAGAGAGAGATATATGGTTGGGAGGGAGAGAGGGGTGGGGAGGAGAGGGAGAGGGGAGTGAGCGAGATGGTTGGGAGGGAGAGAGAGAGGAGAGGAGAGAGTGAGTGAGGGGGAGAGAAAGGGAGAGAGTGAGGGGAGAAAGAGAGTGTGTGAGGTGGGAGAGAGAGAATGGGGGAGGGAAGAACGAGAGAGAGAGAGTGAGGAAAGAGAGAGTGAGTGGGGAGGTGGGGGAAGGAAGGAGACCGAGTTTCTAACTCAAGATGCTAAAAAGAAATCATAATAATTTGCTCACTCAATCTACCATTTGTGTATGCAATTCTGCCCACAAAATACAGTCACTTCACTTTACAGTGTATCCTGGGAAGCGCTTTGGGACGTCTCAATGATGTAACAAGGTGCTGCATTAAATGCAAGGATTATAGGATTATTATTACCATAATATCTGGGGATACAGTATATACACAAGTCAACCGACTGCCAGGACGGTGGAAGGTTAATTGTCTTCTTTCGTCCGACAATTTCTTATGCTCTTTTGTTGCAGTTTTATTTCACAATAGTAATAGGCAAATATTGGGAGGGTTTGGGTTTTTGACTTCACTGAGTGTGAGGGGAGACGGGGTGGGGGAGAGAGAGGGGACGAGGGAGAGAGAGAGTGGGAGACATAAGAACACAAAGAGAGTGAAAGAGAGAGCGTGAGAGGGAGTGGGGGAGAGTGTGAGAAACATAGGAACACAGGAGAGAGTGAGAGAGATAGAGAGGGAGAGATAGAGAGGATGGGCCGGAGAGAGTGGGAGAGCGGGAGTGAGAGAGTGAGAAGGAGAGAGGGGGAGTGAGGGGGGGGGGGGGGGAGAGAGGGAGGGGGCGAGAGGGAGTGAGGGCATGAGAAAGAGAGGGCGAGAGGGAGAGAGAGAGAGAGTGCGAGAGAGATTCCGCTACCTGTAGGCAGCGATCTCGATATCCAGAGCCATCTTGACGTTCAGGAGATCCTGGTATTCCCGCAGGTGACGAGCCATTTCCCACTTGGTTCCTCGGAGCTCGTTTTCCAGCTGCTGAATGGTTTCCTGTTGGACAGCGGAGGACCACGAGCTCAAATACACTCGGAACATAATAACCGACTGGCCCACCCCACCCAATAATAGGGCAGCAGTGACCCCCACCTTCTCTCTCTCTCTCGCTCTCTCTCTCCTCTCTCTCTCTCGCTCTCTCTCTCTCTCACCCCCACCACCCCTCTCTCACCCCCACCCTGTCACTCTCTCTCACACTCTCCCCCCTCTCCTATGTTCCTATGTCTCCCACACACCCCTCTCTCTCTCTCTCACTCTCTCACACTCCCTCTCTCCTATGTCTCCCACTCTTTTACTCACTCTGTCTCATTCGCTCACTCCCTCCCTCACTCCCTCCCTCCCTCCCTCTCACAGGCACTCTCTCTCTCTCTCTCTCTTACCTATGTTCCTATGTCTCCCAATCTCTCACTCTCTCATTCACACTCACTCTCATACACTCCCTCCCTCTATTCACACTCTCTCTGGGAGGGGGCGAGAGAGTAGGGAGGAGAGAGAAGATTGGGGAAGAGGGGCAGTGAATTGGGAAGGGGGGAAGAGAGAG
>NW_024704769.1:1442006-1472239 GCF_018977255.1 Callorhinchus milii
TCTGAAGCGCTTTGAGACGTCTCAACGACGTGATAAGGCGCTGTATCTAATGCAAGGATTATTATTATTATTAATTGCAATGCAAAGGACTGGTGCTTTAGTTGTAATGGGACAACTGTGGGATATAAATGCAGCCTTTTCTCTGCCTTGTCACCCCTGTTATTACCCCTCTTTCCGTCCTTCGAACAAGACGTTAAACCTCCATTAAAGATCTCCCGCAGCGCAAAGAGAAGGGAGTTTCTCTCTCTCTCTCTCTCTCTTTCTCTCTCTCAAGTTGCTGCAGTCTGTCCACAAAACACACAGTCACTCCACTTTACAGTGTATCCCGCGAAGAGCTTTGAGACGTCTCAAAGGCGTGATGATAATAATAATAATAATAATAATCCTTGCATTCGACAGAGAGTCTTATTGTGTCGCTGAGACATCTCAAAGAATATATTGCATCCCGCACAGGATATAATAAATAATCCTTGCATTTGATACAGCGCCTTATCACGTCGTCGAGACGTCGATAAGCGTACACTGTAAAGTGTAGTGACTGTGTGCTTTGCAGAGAAACGCAGAGCCACCAATTGCGCACAGCAGCGTCCCCACAAACAGTCGTGGATTGAAGTGACCAATTTATTATTATTGTTGTTGACGTCAACGTAACTGAAGCCACACGCGGCTACTTTAGGAATATTGGGTGCCGGACATTTTCAAGGATTCCTTGTACCTGTGGGTATTGAAGACAGTGTCTGCAGACACATAAGGGACATAAAGAAAGAAATATACCCTCGAAGCCTCTCGAATTGTGGCAGAAGTCTCCAAAGTGGCCAGGATTTATTGGTGGGCAGAGAGAAAGAGACAGGGAGAGGGAGATAGAGAGGGATAGAGACAGACAGACAAAGAGAGGGAGAGAGAAAGAGAGAGAGAGAGAGAGGGGGGGGGGTGGGGGGACAGAGACAGACAGATCGAGAGAGGGAGAGACCGAGAGAGAGACAGAGAGAGAGAGGGAGACAGAGAGAAAGAGAAAGACAGACAGAGAGGGAGACAGAGAGAGAGAGACGGAGAGATGGAGAGAGAGAGAGAAGGATGTAAGCTTCCCCCACCATGACATATTGATGAAGCAATGACTATAAATCGCCAGGGCTTATGACTCCTGAATCCTGACACCGTGACTTTGCAAAGCTTCCATCAAGGGCAATCGAGAGTGGTTTTGTTCTGCGCGGGGGGGGGGGGGGGGGAGGGTGTGAGAGGGGGAGCGAGGGTGAGGGGCTGGAAGGCAGGGCGGGGGTGAGACGGGGAAGCGAGGTGGAGTTGGGTGGGGTGGTGGGGGGGTAGGGAGGGAGGGAGGGAGGGGTGTGGAGAGAAAAAAAAAACCCACACGGCTCGAGAACCCTAATCAGTGAAATAATAGGAGTGCGTCTCGACAAGACAGCGAAATGCAAATTGCGCCGTGTTTCTGTCTCCGAGTATTTAATTGTTCGGGAGAAAGTGAGCGCCTGGCATCCCGCCCACTGGCTAAGTGCTTATGCAATTAATTTGGATGATTTATTGTAGCAGTGGATGAAGGAGAGGGAGAGAGAGAGAGAGAGAGAGGGGGGGGGTGGGGGGGGGGGAAATTGAGATCTGCTGCAACCTCAGGGAGAAAATTAATCCTCTCTCTGCATCTTGCAGCACCGACTGACCCTCACCTTAACAGTCTCCGCTCCCGGCTCATGGAGTTGTCCACAGTCTCAGTACGACTCGGTCTCTCTCTCTCTCTCTCTCTCTCCTCTGTTGCTCAGTGTGCTCGAGCCCCTCATCCCCCACTTCAGAGACCCTGAGCTCACAGTCTGGGTGGGGGTGACGGGGTTGGGGGGGGGGGGGTGGGGGGGAAGGGGGCTAGATCCCCTCCCTCCCCACCCACCCCCGCACCACCTTGCTATGAGATAACAAATCTTAGCGTCCATGCGATGTTTGACGCAGCGTCTCATCACGTCTTCAAGACCGCCTCAAAGCGCTTCGCAGGATACACTGGAAAGTGTAGTGACTGTGTGTTGTGTGGGCGAAACGCGGCAGCCGATTGCGCTCAGCGGCGTCCCCCGCAAACAGCCGTGGGTTGGAGTGGCCAAATTATTATTATCATTTATTTAGAAGGAATAATTATCCCCAGAAAATTGATTAACAACCGGGTTCCTACTGACTGCTGGTAAACAGAGGCGCGTGTGCGCGTGTGCGAGTGTGTGTGTGTGTGTGTGTGTGTCTGTGTGTGTGTGTCTGTGTGTGTGTGTGGGGGGGGGAGTAAGGAAACTTGCCCAACATTTCGCCCTGACCTGACCCGCCCGGGAATCAAACCCGGGTCCTCTCGCTTGCGACGGCTCTAACCACTGAGCTACAGGATTCCACGAGATGCAAACCCCCAATAATACATAATAATAATCCCTTGCATTTGATGTAGCGTCTTATCACGTCGCTGAGACGTCTCAAAGCGCTTCGCAGGATACGCTGTATAGTGGAGTGACTGTGCAAAGTCTCATTCTTTTTACAAGCGAATGGTAAGACAACGACAAGGACTTTACTCCTCAAAGCTTCACCGCTGCGTCTCTGGAACTGATCGGAACCAGGACAAGAGGCCAATTTGATTTGTCGAGGTCTGAAAAGTTTAGCAATGAATACCAGAACTGGTCCCTTGAGCTATTTACTCCAGGATATTGCCTGAGATTAATGTTCCCCAGAGCTAGCGAGCGAGGAACCAATTTATATTCAGGCTGAAGGGAAGAGAATATGGTTTCCTCTCTCGCTCTCTCTCTCCCCTCTATCGCTCCCCTCGCCAGATTCAGACAAAGGAGAAAATCCATCCTAAAATGTTTACCCAAGGTCACGTCACTGACATCTGGCTTTGTTCATAAGGTCAACTCAAACTGGCTGTCCCCAGGGTTAGAGGAGAGATGGACAGTGTGGGGGGAGCGAGCACCAGTGTGGACATGATGGGGAGTGGGAGGGGTGGGTGGGGGTAGAACAGGGGAATGGGGTTAGAGGAGAGGCTGTGGGGGGAGCGAGCACCAGCGCGGATACGACGAGGGTGGGGGTGGGGGGTGTGGGGGTGGGGGGAATAGCAAGGGGGATGGGATGGGGGTGGCGGGGGGTCAGGGAAACGATCTGACATCTCAGCAGAGTAGGAGTTTACAGGTCTGGTGAGAAGAATAAAAACCCATAGAAATGGATATTCATTATTGATGATTGTAATCTTAGCGCTGAAAGCTCGGCCTCCCCCCCCCCCCCCCCACCTCACTCTCCTCTCCCCCCCTCTCCCCCCCCCCACCACCGCCCCGCCAGCCCCTGGCCTCCCACCCCTAACGTGATCGATAGCATCAGCTTTCCATTAGCCCCACTACCGTCACACAGACACACGCAAACACACGCACAAACAATATCTCGCCCTGTATCTCTGTGGCCCTGTTCAGCAAACGATAGACAACACGACAATCCCTCACCCCCTCCCACACCCCCACCCCCGTCACCCCGGCATAATGGCGCACTTGCAGGGGCGGTGGGGGGTGGGGGGGGGCAGTGGGGTGGTGGGGGGGATGCGATGCTGAGTGCAAATTAACCAACGCATTCACCCACAAAAAATAAAACACTTTGCAGTAAAGTCCTGTGAAGTCCCTGGAGCTCAGGGGTTAGAGCCCTCGCCTCGCGAGCGAGAGGACCCGGGTTCGATTCCCGGGCGGGTCAGGTCAGGGGCGAAACGCCCCCCCCCCTACACACACACACGCGCGCAATGCTGTTTACCCAGCAGTAATTCGCGATTGCTTTCCGGTGGTAATAATCCCATCCCCCCAAAAAAAATTGGTTCTCTCAATCCATGACTGTTTGTGGGGACGTCGCTGGGCGCCATTGGCTGCTGTGTTTCGCCCACAAAAAGACACAGTCACTACACTTGACGGTGTATCCCGTGAAGCGCCTTGAGGCGTCTCGACGACTTGATTGGGCGCTGTGTCAAATGCGAGGATCATTATTATTATTATTATTTTATTATTGTGTGATTTTTAACGTTCGCTCTGAAAGTGGCGGGGAGACTGGTGGGGGGCGGGGGGGGGGGGGAGTTTAATGTCTCACCGATGTATTGGTGCCCCCGACAATATGGCGCTCTCTCTCTCCCTCTCCCCCCCCACCCCCACCCCCGAGAGGCACAGGAAATTGATGCATCGCCAGGAAATTGCTGAGCTGCGACAAGCGAAACAGGGTTAAAAGTGTCTGGTTTCAGCCATTGTATTGGATTGCTCGCCGATCAATAACCGATCAATAAACTCGGCTTCTCAGAATCTCTAGCCCTCTCCCCCCCCCCCCACTCTCCCCCAGGGACCAGCTTTACTGGCATGAGCATCACCTTGGCACGATGTCTATTTTAAGAGAAAAGAAATCTTCCTCCTCCCTTCCAAAGCCCTCCATGGCCTTACCCCTCCCTACCTCTGTGACTTGCTGACTCCATATAGACCTGTTCCCCGCTCCCTCCGCTCAGCCTGTTCCACGTTCCTCTGCCCGGCCCTCCCCACCATCGACGGTCAGACCTTCAGCCTCTCTGCCCCCACCTCACCTCCCCCCAAGCCTTTGGAACCCCATCCCACAGTCCCTTCGCCTCGCTCCCTCCCTCGCCCCCTTCAAGGCACTTCTTAAGGCTGGCACCAATGAGGTAAGTGCAAGCGAGAGAGGACCCGGGTTCGATTCCCGGGCGGGTCAGGTCAGGGCGAAAATGTTGGGCAAGTTTCCTTCCTCCACACCCATACCCACCCATACCCACCCACCCACCCACACACACACACACACCCACACACACACGCGCGCCTCTGTTTACGAGCAGTCAGTAGGAATCCAGTTGTTAGTCGATTGCGGGATCGCTTTCCAGGGGTAAGAATCCCTTTAAAAAAATAATAATAATAATTTGGTCGCTCAATCCACGTGACTGTTTGTGGGGACGCTGCTGTGCGCCATTGGCTGCCGTGTTTCGCCCACCGAAGACACAGTCACTCCTCTTGACAGTGGATCCCGCGAAGCGCTTTGAGACGTCGCGAAGGTGCGATTAGGCGCTGTATCAAATGCGAGGGTTATTAATATTAATAAATGCAAGCATCTGTCTATGTGTCCTTCCTGTGGCGAGAACACCTGCCTGGCCTGGGATTAATTAATTAATGCTCAGGTCTCGAGCACCATCTGCCAGTAAATTCTTAAGTGCATTAAGCGGGGAGGTCAGAGAGGGAGAAGCAGCGAATCGATGGGGAACCAGATGGTTGTTATAGTGACTCCCAGATCTCAGGCAATTAAAGCAAGCTCCCCCATCTCCTCTCTCCCCCACTCCCCCTTCCCTCCCCCACCCCAGCCCCACCCCAGCCCCACCCCAGCCCCCACCCCTGCCCGTCCTTCCTTCCGCAATTGCCCTGCTGGTGATTAAGCGACCGATGCTTTTAAGGCTGCCCTCGATTCAATTTAACGGTTCAATCTCAGTTGCAGAACCTTCTAACAATAATTAATAACCCTCGTGTTTCGTGGACGTAGCGCGCGCGGGCGCGGGCGGGCGAAGGTTCTTTGAGACGTCTCGAAGACGCGATCAGGCGCTGTACCAAACGCCCCCCCTTGTTATCAGCGCGTCTCGAAGCCCTTCGCAAGGGATACACTGGGAAGCGAATTGACTTGTACGTCTTGCGGGCGAAACGCGGCGGTTCATCGCGCGCAGCAGTCGGTCGCCCACAAACAGTCGTGGATTGGAGTGACCAAATTATTATTATTATTATTATTACCGTTTTATTTTCTGAAAGGATTATTACACCCCAGAAAGCGACCCGTCAAGCGACTAACAACCGGGTTCCTACTGACTGCGGGTGTGTGTGTGTGTCAACCCGTGTCCTCTCGCTTGCGAGGCGAGGGCTCTTACCACTGATTACAGGACTCTTATTCCCCCCTCCGTACTGGACCGACGACTACATCCACCCCCCCCCACAAAAGCCCTCACCCACACTCACCAGCTAAAAAAGAGCCTGATATCAGGGTTGTGAGCAGATTTCTGTCAGGGTTGTAAATCGAAGGGGGGGGGGATTCGATCTGCCTGGCTCTGACGGTACACCTGGTGTTTCCCTCTCCCCCCCAACTCCCCATCTCTCCCCTGGGGGGTGGGGGCTGCGCCCCTAAGCTGTGCCCCTTTCCCCCTCCTTCCCTGAAGAGTACTGTTGAGGTCCGCAGTCTGTATGTTAATAGCACAACCACAACGCTGAGTCAGCAACTGCAGGTCTCAGCTGTGAGTCTTGAGAGAAAATGGGCTTTGTCTTATTGACGACCTTCACACACTCACTCTCACACACACCACTCTTGCACACTCACACTGACACACACACACACACACACACTGACACACACACACGCACTCACACACACTAACACTCACACGCACTCACATACACACACCACTCTCACACACTCACACTGACACACGCACTCACACTCTCACTCTCACACACACACCACTCTCACACACTCACACAGACACACACACACGCACTCACACACACTCTCACTCTCACACACACACCACTCTCACACACTCACACAGACACACACACGCACTCACACACACTCTCACTCTCACACACACACCACTCTTGCACACTCACACTGACACACATACACGCACTCACACACTCACACACTGACACACGCACACACTCACACACACTCTCACTCTCACACATACACCACTCTCACACACTCACACAGACACACACGCACTCACACACACTCTCACACACCCACACAGACACACACACACACTCACACACACACCACTCTCACTGACACACACACACGCACTCACACACGCACACCACTCACACTGACACACACACGCACTCACACACATACACACATACACACACCACTCTCACTGACACACACACGCCCTCACACACACACTCTCACGCACACCACTCACACACTCACTCACACACAAACCCACACATGCACGCACAGACGCATGCACTCACCTAGACTCACACACACACTCACCACACACAGTCACACACACACACACACACACAAAAGGTCCAGTCAGCAAAACCAGTGATTGTGAGTGAGATTTATAATAATTTATAATAATTTGGTCACTCACCGACTGTTTGTTGGATGTCGTTGTGCTCAATTAATTGGCTGCTGCATTTCACCAACAAAATACACAGTCACTTACACAGTCACTACATACATTCACAGTATCCAGGCTCGACTGCGCAAACTCCCTGCCTGTCGGCTTCCCCCAACTCCTCCCTCCACAGGCGGCAGATCATCCACAACTAACCCTGCAACCCGTGTCCTCGCCCCCACCGGGCTCCGAGACCCTACCACCCCCACCCTCGCCCCCACCAGGCTCCGTGACCTTATCACCCCCACCCTCGCCCCCACCAGGCTCCGAGACCCTACCACCCCCACCCTCACCCCACCAGGCTCCGTGACCTTATCACCCCCACCCTCGCCCCCACCAGGCTCCGCGACCCCATCACTCCCTCCTCACCCCCACCAGGCTCCGTGACCCTATCACCCCCACCCTCGCCCCCACCAGGCTCCGTGACCCTATCACCCCCATCCTCGCCCGACTCCACTGACTCCCCATCGCACAGAGGATACAGTTCAAGATCCTGGTCCAAACCTTCAAAGCCCTCCATGGCCTCGCCCGCCCCTCCAACCTCTGGGACCTCCTAAGCCCCCACCATACTGCCCGCTCCCTCCGCTCAGCGGGGTCCGACCTGCTTCACGACCCCCGCCTCGCCCGCCCCACCATTGGCGGGCGCGCCTTCCGCCGCTCTGCCCCCACCCTCTGGAACTCCACCCCGCAGCCCCCCTCCGCCTCCCCCCTTCCGTTTCCGCGGTCGAAGAGGAGAGTCTTGAGACGGGTCTTGAAGGAGGCGAGGGAGGGGGGGGGGCGAGACGGAGGGACTGCGGGATGGAGTTCCTGTGTCTCTCAGATGCCAATGTGCCTGGAAAGGGGTGGTGGGACGGGGGGAAGGAGTGGGGTGGGGTGGGGGGGGAAGGAGCGTGGGGGTGGAGGGCGCGGGGTGGGGGGTGGGGGTTGTCGAGATTGGCATCTTTCCGCTGCAGAGAGAGAGAGAGAGAGAGATGCTGCAGTCCTCCCCACTGATTACTCAGCGAGTCTGGGCAAAGTGCCAAGGCTACTGTGTCATCCACACCAGCGCCGCGGAGAAATGGTACGTTTCATCTGCAATGCATCAATGAGAATTGCCTGCGGAGAATTGCCTGACTGGTGCTGACCTCATCTCTGCTGATCGCCCCCCCCCCCAACGCCCCACTCAGCCCTCCGCCCAGTTAGGGGCAGAGGGTAGGGGGAGGGCAGGCGAGAGTGGACCAAGGGAGGCAGGGGGGAACCTGCCAGAACTTCAGGGGGTGAGGGAGGTACACTGATGCTTTGAGGGTGTGGAGGTGGGGGGGCGGGAATGGTTAGCGAGGAGGGGAGTGAAGGAAGTGATTGAGGGAGGGAGGGAGTGAGTGAGGAGGGAGGGAGGGAGAGAGGGAGAGAGTGAGAGAGAGGGGGAGGGAGAGAGTGATGGGGAGGGAGGGAGGGAGAGAGTGAGTGAGGAAGGAGGGAGGGAGGGAGAGAGTGAGTGAAGGGGAAGGGAGGGAGGTAGAGAGTGAGGTAGAGAGTGAGTGAGGGGGGAGGGAGGGAGGGAGAGAGTGAGTGAAGGGGAAGGGAGGGAGGTAGAGAGTGAGGTAGAGAGTGAGTGAGGGGGGAGGGAGGGAGGGAGAGAGTGAGTGAGTGGGGGGAGGAGGGAGGAAGGGAGGGAGTGAGGTGGGAGGGAGAGAGTGAGTGAGGAGGGAGGGAGGGAGCGTGTTATTCCCTCAGGACAGCAGGGATAGAGGGGGATAGAAGAGGAAAGTGCCCCCTCACGCAGGATAGTGTCCCAGAGTGTTTGAATACGGGGGGAGGGGGGGGGGGGGGAAGAGGGGAGGTGACCGTAGCCCATGGTCGGTCGAAGAGGAAGGTCTTCAGGCACAATCCAAAGACGGGGAAGGAAAGGGGGCCAAGCGGAGGGATTGTGGGGGGAGGGAGAGAGCTTGGGGGCGCAGTGGCTAAAAGTGCGGCCGTCTATGGTGGAACGAAGGGCACGAGGGGGGCAAGCAGGAGGCCGGAGAGAGTGTGAGATGGAGAGAGGGGGGGTGTGGGGGAGTGGGTTGGGGGGGCTATGGGAAGGCCGTTGGTGCTCACATTAACTCAGCTCAGTGCAGCGATCAGTTTATTGATGAGCCGCAGGAGAGAAATACGCACGGCTCCATTAGTGAGGGCAGGGCAGCTGTGGGGTACGGATGGGGCCAGGCTACAGGGGATAGATTGGGGTGGGGAGGGGGGTGTGGGGGAGGGCTGGGGGAGTGGGGGAGTGGGGGAGGGGAGCTCTGGCTTTAATGGGGCGGCTGGGGAAGGGGGTCAGAGGCCAGTCTCAGGCTGACATCCTTCCCGTCCTGTCCCCACTGTCTGAACAAAGGCGTCTGATCAGCCGCACAGCTCTCTTCGCCCACTCCGTCATCCATCACCTTGTCTCGTTCATTGACTCGCTTGCTCGCTCCCTCCCTCCCTCACTCGCTTCCTCCCTCCCTCCCTCACTCACTCATTCACTCACTCACTTACTCCCTCCCTCCCTCCCTCCCTCCCTCACTCATTCACTCACTCACTCACTCACTCACTCACTCCCTGACTGGCACCCTCCCTCACTCACCCATTGACTCACTCCCTCGCTCGCTCCCTCCCTCACTCCCTCACTTCCTCACTCACTCCCTCTGAATGGGCATCAGCATTCATGCAATGGGGAGAGAGAGAGAGAGGAACGGGATTAGAGAGCTCCAGTGTGGGAAAAGAACAGGGAAATGGGATGAGAGGAGAAAGCCCCAGTATGAGGGTGGGGGGAGGGGGGAGTAGGGTGCGGTGGGGGGAGAGAGAGGAATGGGAGTAAAGCATAGAGTCCAGTGGAGGGGGAGAAACAAACACCAGCACAGACACGATGAGGGGGAGAGCGAGAGCAGGGAATGGGGTTAGAGTAGAGAGCGACAGTGTGGGGGATGCGAGCATTAGCATGGACACGAGAGAGAGAGAGAGGGGGGTGGGGGGTGGTGGTGGGGGGAGATCGGGAGTAGAGTAGAGAGTGACAGAGTGGGGGGGGCGCAAGCTTTAGCATGAGAAGGGGGAGAGAGAGAGAGATTGGGGAGGGGGAGAAGAGGAGTAGAGTAGAGAGCGACAGTGTGGCGGGAGCAAGGCGTGTTTTGAGAGAGGACTATGTTCTTACGCACTGTGATCAGCGGCTAGTTTTAGAGGGTGAATGTGCTCCCCGGGGGGAACCAGAGACAGACACGTTCCTCCCGGCCACACTATATCCATTTACCCCCGTTTATTGAATTTATTTTCCTGGAATAGAGTTGTATTTTCTGTCGCAAACCGCAAGCAGGAGTCCTTGGCCATGTTAACCCTCCCGGCTCGGACTGAATGCTCCAGAGCATTTCTGCGGAGACGGGCAAAGGCACAGGGCTTCTCAAGGTCAGAGCAGGGAATGGGGCGAGAGTAGAGAGCTCCTGTAGGGGAGCGAGCGCCAGCACAGACACGACTGGGAGAGAGAGAGAGAGAGAGTAGGGAATGGGGTTAGAGTAGAGAGAGAGAGAGAGAGAGAGAGAGAGAGTAGGGAATGGGGTTAGAGTAGAGAGCTCCTGTAGGGGAGCGAGCCCCAGCACAGACATGATGGGGAGAGAGAGAGAGAGTAGGGAATGGGGTTAGAGTAGAGAGCTCCAGTAGGGGAGTGAGCCCCAGCACATACACGATGGGGAGAGAGAGAGAGAGAGAGAGAGAGTAGGGAACGGGGTGAGAGTAGAGAGCTCCAGTGGGGGAGCGAGCCCCAGCACAGACACGATGGGGAGAGAGAGAGAGAGCAGGGAATGGGGTGAGAGTAGAGAGCTCCATTGGGAATCCCGGGAAGTAGGAGAGATCACATCAGCCTCGGTCTCTCTCTCTCTCTCTCTCTCTCTCGCCCCCAGCCCACTAGCACCATCTGATGGCTCCTCCTAGACATTGTCTCCACCCTTGGGAACACCAACGATAAGTTGCATTTACACAACGCTCTTCACCTGGGGTAGCGTCCCTGGGGTGGGGGTGGCTGGACAGCGGTGGAGTCTGACCCCGAGCCAGGGCGGGGGGGAGAGGGAAGGAGGGGGGAAGTGACCGTAAGCACGATCCAAAAAGGAAGGTCTTTGGGTGGGATTTGAAGGGGCGGAGGGAGGGAGGTAGGGGGCGAGGAAGAGAGTGACAGAGTTTTGGGGCGCAGTGGCTGAAGGTATGGCCCCTGATGGTGGAGCGGGAGGGGGCGAGGGAGGAGGGGGGGGGGATGAGCAGGTGGGAGAGGTAGGGAGGTGTGAGGGTATGAAGTCCTTGTGACTCTCTCCTTCCCTTACATGGGGGGACAAGAGCGCTCAGTTGAAGGCAACGATCAAACGACATGGTTCAATGAACAACAACAACAACACATGACTTTTACAGGTCAGGAGGACGTCCCGAGGCGTTGGACAGTCAGGGGTTTGGCCCCGAGCTGGGGGTTGGGATCAGGAGGGGGTGGAGAGTGGTGGAAGGTGGGGGGTAGGAGGGTGATCGAAGGCGCGGTTGGTCGAAGAGGAGGATCTTGAGATGTGCCTTGAAGGAGGCGAGGGAGGGAGGGAGGGAGGGAGGGGGGAGGGAGGGAGGGAGGGAGGGGGGGAGGGAGGGAGGGAATGAATGAATTTGGGATGGACGGATGCATCAACGAATGAATGAATGAATTAATGTGTTTTGAGTCTCATTGTCACCTTGGGCCCCCAAGCCTGTAAAGAACAGTCACTACACTGGGCAGCGATGGCCCGAGAAGCGCTCTGAGACATCTCTCGAGCACGTGATGAGGCGCTGTACCAAATGGAAGGATTATTATTATTATTATTGTGATTATGAACGCACGGTTCAGTTGAGAGACCGCCTTGGAAGTCAAGCTCCTGGCGCCATCTTATGGCCACGCAGATGTCTTGCGCGGATTCACTGCTTCAAAGCTCTTTTCAATGACAACAACTTGCATTTGCATGGCACCCCCCCCGCAACCCCACCCCCTCACCCCCAAGTAAATTAGCGCCCCAGAGCGCTTCACAATGGCGGAGCACGACCCCGAGCCGGGGGGGGAAGGTGACCCTAGGCACTGGTCGAAGAGGAAGGTCTTCAAGCGCGACCTGAAGGTGGGGATGGAAGGGGGCGAGGCGGAGAGAGGGAGAGAGTGACAGAGTTTCGGGGGGGGGGGGTAATGGCTGAAAGCGCGGCCGCCGATGACGGAACGGTCAGGACGAGGGGACAAGCAGGAGGCCGGAGCTGGTTGAGCGGAGGCAGCGGATAGTTAGGTCGGGGAGTAAGCAGGTCGGAGAGCGTGTAAACAAGGCCAGACTGATGCAGTGTCACCCCAACTCCCCCGACCTCCCCCCACCCCACCCACAACCCCCCACCCCCCCCCCCCCGTCTTCACGGGGGGAATCATTGAGGTCGGTTGGCCTGTCTCCCTGGAGCAAAGCTGCTTCCTTACACATCTTGCAGACTCGCCCCCTGTATTTGCACACGGTTTACACATAATAATAATACTCCCGTTTGACCCGGCGCCTTATCACGTCTTCGAGAAGCCTCAAAGCGCTTCCCAGTATACGCTGTATGTAAAGTGTAGTGGCTGTGTGTTTTGTGGGCGAAACGCGGCAGCCAATTGCGCACAGCAGCGTCCCCACAAACCGCCGTGGATTGAGTGACCACATCTTAAATACTACGCACCCGGTTTACACGGTATTTGGTCCCGAGGACAGCTGTGAGGAGAGAGAGAAAGAGAGAGTCGAGGGAGAGGAGAGAGAGAGAGAAGGGAGAGATAGGAGAGACTCTATCCCATGCTCTGGGAAGCTACCCCTCGTCGAGGGTGTTGTTGTTGTTGTGGAGACAGCGAGAGAGAGAGAGAAAGAAAGAAGAGAGCGAGAGAGCGAAGAGAGAGAGAGAGCGCGGAGAGAGAGAACGAGAGAGAGGAGCGAGAGAGAAAAAGCGGAGGAGAACGAAAGAGAATAGAGAGGGGACACTATCCCACCTGAAGGGCGCAAGTTATTGAGAGAGAGAGAGAGAGAGAGAGAGAGAGATGGGGGTGGGCGTGAGTGGGGCGGGCGGGGGGGTGGGAGGGAGTTTGGATGCTTTTACCCACATACCATAAAATTGTTATCTTTATTGAGAGATCCACACAGGGAGAGACCCCAGAGGTATTGAGGTGTTCACACACGTCCTTCTCACTGCGCAAAAATGTTCTGTCAACGAGGGCGGGAATCAACGAAGGGAACCGGTTTTGTCAGGAAAAGTGCTGGAGGCACTGGGGCTCTGTTAAAGAAAAAAGCAACTTGACGTCGGCGGTGAAAAGAACGACCATAATGTGACCCGGCGCCTCGTCGCGTCCTCGAGACGTCTCAAAGCGCTTCGCAGGACAGACCGTAAAGTGCGTTTTGCGGGCGAAAGGCGGCGAGGCGGCCAATTGCTCACAGCGGCGCAAAAGCCGTCGTGGATCGAGTGACCGTATTGTTATTATTATTTCTGATGGGGGGGGGGAGAGATTATTACTTCCCAGAAAAGCAATCCGCCAATCCAGTATTTTGCGGGCAACCGTAACTCGCGCTCTCACACATCGCGCCCTTTGCACGGTAGCGTCTCGGAGAATTTACACACTTGAAATGATAGTTCAACCTCCCCCTCCGCCCCCCCCCCCCCCCCACCCGCCTAGAAAAATAAGACGTAGATATCTGAGACCGAGTGAGAGGATCAGAGGACACGGATTTAAGATCGTTATCGAAACAACCAGAGGGGAGGGGAGGAGAAATGTTTTCGTACAGCGAGCTGTTGGGATCTGGAATGCATCGCCTGAAGGGGTGGTAGAAGCCGATTCGATAACAACTTTCAAGAGAGAAGCAGATAATTATTTGGGTGGGGGGGGTGGGGAGCGGGAGAAATTTGCAGGGCTATGGGGAGAGCGCGGGGGAGTGGGGTTGATCAGGGCTATGGGGAGAGAGCGGGGGAGTGGGGTTGATCAGGGCTACGGGGAGAGAGCGGGGGAGTGGGGTTGATCAGGGCTATGGGGAGAGAGCGGGGGAGTGGGGTTGATCAGGGCTATGGGGAGAGAGCGGGGGAGTGGGGTTGATCAGGGCTACGGGGAGAGAGCGGGGAGTGGGGTTGAATTGGAAACTCTTTTCAAAGAGCCGGGCCGGACACGATGGACCCAATGGCCTCCTTCTGTGCTGTATAATTCTCTGAGGCTATGACCTGTGGTGAGGCGGGAGGGGTATTAATGGCAGAGATGGTTTCAATACAATTGCTTGTTCCGAGGCATCAGGATCTGAGGGGGGGGGGAAAAAAAACATTTCAGCTTCATGATTCACTTGTCATACCCACTCACGAGCCGTTTAACATGCCATAAACATTGAGTGTACGCCTTAAGCAAAACTGAGCTGAGCTTGTTCAGGTCACAGCTCGACAACGATAGGAGATTCCTCCTCAACCCCCACAAAAATGTGCCCATGACACTCCCACTGCAAGACCTTTCCGATGACATATAAATCTCTACGTCAATCGACTAGATAATGTTGACCCTGATAAGCTGTCTTATCTTGTGACGAACAGTAGAACCAGAGGACACGACCTGCGATTGAAGGAGGGGGGGTTGGGGGGGGGGGCGGTAAATTCAGAACAAATTCTACGGGAACACTACTTTGGTGAGCGAGCGGTAAACCTATCGAACGGGCTCCCGAGGGAGACAGATGTTGTTTCAGGAACAAATGAGACAGATTTCTGCTAGGAAATAATATCTGGGGACAATGCAGAATATATTTGGGGGACATGACATGGGATGGAGTTCCAGAGGGTGGGGGTAGAGAGGTTGAAGGTCCGCCCGCCCGCCAGTGGTGGGGCGAGCGAGGCGGGGGACGTGAAGCAGTCCGGAGCCCGCTGAGCGGAGGGAGCGGGCAGGTTGGTAGGGGGTTAGGAAGGCAAAGTGCCCACAGCTCTCTGCCAATGGCCCCAGTGCTCCTTGATTTCACTATTGACACTCCCCCACCCCACCCACCCCCCACCACCAAAGGTTCCGCACAGCGGAACAACTAAAGAAATCACAAAGCCCACGTACCTTAGGGGGTGCCATTGGCTTCTGTGGTGGCATCTGTGGTGGCATCTGTGGTGGCATCTGTGGTGGCATCTGCCTTTGGTTTGCCTACAAGAGAGAGAACAGCAGATATATTGGTGAAGACGCACAGAATAATCAACAACAACAATTGTAAAAATACTAATCTTTACATCCGATACAAGGAGCCTTCACAGGGTTCAATGTGAAGTGTAGTGACTGTCTTGCCTGAGTAACCCTTCTTGGCCTTGTTCCTCCCTGCTTCTGTGACCTGCTAACTCCATATAGACCTGTCCGTTCCCTCCGTTCAACGGGCTCCAGCCTTCTCCATGTCCCCCGCTTTGCCCGCCCCACCATTGGAGGTTGGGCCTTCAGTCTCTCTGCCCCCAACCCTCTGGAATCCCATCCCACAATCCCTTTGCCTCGCCTCCTCCCTTGCCTCCTTCAAGACCCCCCTCTTCTTTGGCTGTGGCTTCGGTCACCCTCTTACCCCTATCCTCCCTGCCCTCCACCCCCTCCTGATCCCAACCCCCAGCTCGGGGGGAGGGGTGGAGTGGGGTGAAGACTTACCGGAACCATGGGGTACGGTTTGGGAGCTTTATTGGGAGGCGGTGGGGGAGCAGTCCGCGGTACCTGAATCTGGAGAGAACAGAGAGACATTAGGTAGTTATACCCTTCACCCCCACACCCCTTCCCCTCTAACCCACCAGAGAATGTTTAGCTGAGGGTTAGAATAACTCTCCCATTTGACACAGCGCCTTATCATGTCTTTGAGAAGTGCTTCATGGGATACACTGTAAAGTGTAGTGACTGTGTATTTTGTGGGCGAAACGCGGCAGCCGATTGCGCACAGCAGCGTCCCCCACAAACAGCCGTGGGTTGAGTGACCAAATTATTATTTTTTTCTGAAGGGTTTACCACCCCGGAATGTGATCCGCCAATCGACTAACAACCGGGTTCCCTCTGACTGCCGGTAAACAGAGGCGTGTGTGTGTGTGTGTGTGTGAGGGGTGGGGGGGAGTAAGGAAACTTGCCCAACGTTTCGCCCCGACCTGACCCGCCCGGGAATCGAACCCGGGTCCTCTCGCTCGCGAGGCGAGGGCTCGAACCCCTGAGCTACAGGTTCTTATGAGAGCACGAGCTGACGAGCCAGGCAAAGGCTGGTGAGAGCGATGCAAAGACTTACCTGGTGGGGATTGTGACCTCTGGGCAACTGTGGGGTCCCAGGGAGGAATGCGGGGTTTGTGACCCCAATGTCCTGGGTCACCTGAGGTCTGGGGGGGAATTGGGGAAGGGGAGGGGGTTAGTCTCGCTCTCAGACACAGGATTTTGTCCACTTGCAAGCCAGAAACATCCCCGCACACCAACCCCCCCCCACCCCCCCACACATACACCCACCAAGATCTCGAAATCCCCTTCACCCCCCCCTCCCCCCCCCCGCCAGGACCCTTCCCAAGGGATTATTACCCCCGGAAAGCGGTCCGCCAATTGAGTAACAACGGGTTCCCGCTGGGTAAACAGAGGTCCTTTCGCTTGCGAGGCGAGTGCTCTAACCATTGAGCTACAGGAACTCATCCCCCAGCCCCTCTCCCCCCACCCCACACCCAACTCCCCCCCCAGTGTCTGGTTACCTGGGAGCTGACGTGCTCTTCCGCCGCTTGTACAGAAAAATCCCAACAACAGCCACCAACGCTATCACTGCGATCACGACCACGGAAACTGTGGGCAAACACCAGAGAGGGTTTACGGGCCGGTGGGAGGGAGAGACAACGTGCTGGGGGAAGAGAGAGAGAGAGAGAGAGAGAGAGGGAAAAAGAGCTGGGGGGGGGAGAAAGAGAGAGAGAGAGTGCGGTGGGGAGGAGAGGAGAGAGAGCTGGGGGGGGAGAGAAAGAGGGAGAGGGAGAGAGAGCGCGGGAGTGAGAGAGAGATGGGAGGAGAAGGAAAGAAGGAGAGCGCGGGGGGAGAGAGAGAGAGAGAGCGCGCTGTGGGGGGAGAGAGAGATGGGAGGAGAGAGAAAGAGGGAGAGCACTGGGGGAGAGAGAGAGAGAGCACTGGGGGGGGGAGAGAGAGAGAGCGCGCGGGGGCTGGGGGGTGGGTGTGGAGAGAGAGTGTGTTAGGGAGGAGAGATTGCGCTGGTAGGAGAGAGAGAGAGAGAGAGAGCGCTGGGGAGAGAGAGAGAGAGAGAGAGCGCTGGGGAGAGAGAGAGAGAGAGAGTGCTGGGGGTGAGCGAGCTGGTGTGGGGGAGAGAGAGAGAGAGAGCAATGGGGTTGGGGGGGAAAGCACTTGGGGTGGAGGGGGGATTGTTACCTATGGCAAAGTTCAAGGTATTCCTGACGGCCTCGCAGTTGGGAGGAGACCAGCCCTCCTCACACTGACAACGCTGAAGGTGATTACAAGTCTGTAAGACAAACAGTCCACAAAGTCAGTTACCCACACAGACGCTGGTTTCACCCGGTGACCAGGCGGGTGTCCGACACGCACGGAAACCCGTCACCGTGACCGGCCGGGTGTCTGACACGCACGGAAACCCGTCACCGTGACCAGCCGGGTGTCTGACACACACGGAAACCCGTCACCGTGACCGGTCGGGTGTCTGACACACACGGAAACCCGTCACCGTGACCGGTCGGGTGTCTGACACACACGGAAACCCGTCACCGTGACCGGCCGGGTGTCTGACACACACGGAAACCCGTCACCGTGACCGGTCGGGTGTCTGACACACACACGGAAACCCGTCACCGTGACCAGCCGGGTGTCTGACACACACGGAAACCCGTCACCGTGACCGGCCGGTGTCTGACACACACGGAAACCCGTCACCGTGACCGGCCGGGTGTCTGACACACACGGGTTTGATTCCCGGGCGGGTCAAGTCAGGGGAAACGTTGGGCAAGCGTCGTAACTTTCCCCCCCACCACCACCCTCCCCCCACCCTCCCCCCCCCCCCCACACACACACACACGCGCCTCTGTCAGTAGGAACCCGGTTGTTAGTCGATTGGGGGATCGCTTTCCGGGGTTAAATATCCAGTCAATTCACTTTACGTACATTCTGTGAAGTGCTTTGAGTCGCCTCAACGAGGTGATAAGTCGCTGTACCGAATGCTCTAAGGATTCTAAGCTACAGAACTCCTATGTTCCTCCGCACGGAGGAACCGGGGAGGCAATAACTGTTGGTGACCTTACCGAGTGTTGGGGACATTTGGCGGTGCAGGTACTGAGGACTCTGGAATGCAAAAGAGATTGACATTTTCCGTCCATGCACATCTGCGGAGAGAGAGAGAGAGAGAGAGAGCAATGGTGATTGAAACTCTGGAACACTTTCTTTATCCCTCCGTCTTGCCCCCTTCCTTTCCCATCTTCAGGTTGCGTCTGAAGACCATACTCTTCAAACGTGCCTCGTTCCAGAGGGTGGGGGCAGACTGGCAGAAGGCCCGGCCGCCAATGGTGGGGCGGGCGAGGCGGGGGGACGTGAAGCAGGCCGGAGCCCACTAAGCGGAGGGAGCGAGCAGGATGGTAGGGGGTTATGAGGTGCAGAGATAGGGGGGAGCAAGACGATGGAGGGCTTTGAACAGCAAGAACCACAAAATTAATTTGTAGAGCGCCTTTCACGTCGGGAGGACGTCCCAAAGCGCTAAACAGTCAAATGTCGGGGCCCGAGCATGGGGGAGGGGTGCTGTAGGGGTGAGGGAAGGCAGAGAGGTGGGAGGGAGACCAAAGGCACGGTCGAAGAGAAAGGTCTTGAGACCGGTTTTGAAGGAGATAAGGGAGGAAGCGAAGGGATGGAGTTCCAGGGTGTGGGGGCAGAGAGGCTGAAATTTGGCGACCGATGGTAGGCCGGGTCGGGCGGGAGACATGGAGCAGGTGGAGCCCGATGAACGGAGGGAGCGGGCAGGTTGGTAAGGAGGCAGCAGGTCAGAGAGGTAGGAGGGGGCGAGGCCAGGGATGGCCTTAAAGGTGAGGACCAGGATCTTGAAATGTATCCTCTGTGTGATAAGCCAGTGGAGATGGGCGAGGATGGGGGTGATAGTGGGGTTGATCAGGGCTATGGGGAGAGCGGGGGAGTGGGGTTGATCAGGGCTATGGGAGAGCGCGGGGGGAGTGGGGTTGATCAGGGCTATGGGGAGAGAGCGGGGGAGTGGGGTTGATCAGGGCTATGGGGAGAGAGCGGGGGAGTGGGGTTGATCAGGGCTATGGGGAGAGCGGGGGAGTGGGGTTGATCAGGGCTATGGGGGGGGGGGGAGTGGGGTGATCAGGGCTATGGGGAGAGAGCGGGGGGAGTGGGGTTGATCAGGGCTATGGGGAGAGCGGGGGGAGTGGGGTTGATCAGGGCTATGGGAGAGAGCGGGGGAGTGGGGTTGATCAGGGCTATGGGGAGAGAGCGGGGGAGTGGGGTTGATCAGGGCTATGGGGAGAGCGGGGGAGTGGGGTTGATCAGGGCTATGGGGAGAGCGCGGGGGGAGTGGGGTTGATCAGGGCTATGGGGAGAGAGCGGGGGAGTGGGGTTGATCAGGGCTATGGGGAGAGAGCGGGGGAGTGGGTTGATCAGGGCTATGGGGGAGAGCGGGGGAGTGGGGTTGATCAGGGCTATGGGGAGAGAGCGGGGGGAGTGGGGTTGATCAGGGCTATGGGGAGAGAGCGGGGGAGTGGGGTTGATCAGGGCTATGGGGAGAGCGCGGGGAAGTGGGGTTGATCAGGGCTATGGGGAGAGACGGGGGAGTGGGGTTGATCAGGGCTATGGGGAGAGAGCGGGGGAGTGGGGTTGATTTGGAAGCTCTTTCCAAAGAGCCGACACAGACACAATAGGCCGAATGGTCTCCTTCTGTGTTGCACAATTGTACGATTCCATGAAGTTGCTCAAAACCCAGCGCTCGAGCTCATGTTTGGCACTTTCCAGGAAGAAGCACTTCAAAGGTCGATGTGGACCCAATGACTTGTGCCGTAAAAGGGGAAATAACTCGGAATGACAGGAAATCTCAGCAGACGTCACAGACGAAGGCAATGGTTTTTCGCAAACATGAATGATGAATGATTTTTGGTCACCGGGCATCAGGCGCTGGCAATTGCGCAACAGCATCTCGCGAGAGCGGAGATTAACCCTTCGGCCCCGGACGCTTAGAAGCATAGAATCATGCAGCGCAGAAGGAGGCCATTCGGCCCCTCCGTGTCTGTGACGGCTCTTTGAAAAGAGCTTTCAAATCACCCCCCCCCCCCCGCGCTCTCCCCATAGCCCTGATCAACCCCACTCCCCCCCCGCGCTCTCCCCATAGCCCTAATCAACCCACTCCCCCCGCGTTCTCCCCATAGCCCTGATCAACCCCACTCCGCCGCTCTCTCCCCATAGCCCTGACCAACCCAAGTAGATAATTATTGGGGAGGACAAGAACTGAGCAAACTACCCAGTGACTACAACTTAAAATGTATATTCTGTGAAGCGCTTTGAGACGTCTCTGGAGGAGGCGGGAGGTGACCGAAGGCGCCATCGCTGGATGGGTTTGGGGGAGAGATTTTTCGGGGAGAGGAGAGATTTTCCGGGAGGGGGATTTTCTTTTAGGGGGGAGAGGAGAGATTTTATCGGGAGGAACGAACAGATTTTCAGGGGAGGGAAAAGGTTTTCAGGGGGAAGGGAGATTGTCAGGGTGGAGGGGGAGATTTTTTCGGGGGGTGGGTGGGGTGTTGGGGGGAGCGTGATGGAAACACTACCTTGTTCTCTCCACATTTAATCCCGTTCTGTACCAGACCCGGGTTTTTGTTCGTGTTGTCAGCTCCCATTATTAATTTGCAGGGGCCGATCGAACCGTATCTCGTGGCAAAGGAGGGACTTGTATCCCCACCTTTGCAGCTCAGTAGTCCACACTTTATATCCCTGTGGAGAGAGCGAGAGGGGGGGGGGAGTGAGAGAGTGTGAGAAGGAGATGGGGGGGGGTTGGGGGGAGCGAGAGAGTGGGTGTGTGAGACGGAAAGGGAAGAGAGGGGTAAAGTATGGGAGAGAGAGGGAGTGAGAGAGTGTGAGAGGGAGAAGAGGGGGAGATACGGGAGAGAGAGAGGGGGGGGAGAAGGGGGGAGAGAGAGGGAGAAAGGGGGAGTGTGTGAGAGAGAGAGGAGGAAAGGGAGTGGGGGGGAAATGTGTGTGTGAGAGAGAGTGGGGGGAGGGAGAAGAGTGGGGGAGAGAGAGAAAGGCGACAGAGAGAAAGGGGGAGAGAGAGAGGGAGTGTGGGAGTGGGGGGCAGAGGAGTGAGAGAGGGCAGAGGAGACAGAGTGAGTGTGTGAGAGGGGATGGGAGGGGAGAGAGAGGGTGAGAGGGAGAGAAAGAGGGAGGAGAGAGGGAGGATAGGGGGGAAGAGAAGAACACAGGTTACAACGATTAGAGTGTGTCTTCAGAGGGTAATTAACGACAGGAACAAGGAACGAGACCGGGACACTGAGGACTCAACCCACGTTCCGCCCACAAAATAATAATTATAGTATTATTACATTATTAATAATATTGCGTTTGACACAGCGCCTGATCACGTCTTCGAGACGCCTCAAAGCGGGATACACTGTAAAGTGTAGTGACTTTTTGTGGGCGAAACGCGGCGGCCAATTGCACACAGCGACGCCCCCACAAACAATCATGGATTGAGTGACCAAATTATTTTTATTAATTTTGATGGGATTATCACCCCCGGAAAAGCCATCCGCCAATCGACTAACAACCGGGTTCCTACTGACCGCCGGTAACCAGAGGCGCGTGGGGTGTGTGTGTGTGTGTGTGTGGGGGTGTGTGTGTGTGTGTGTGTGTGGGTGGAGGAAGGAAACTTGCCCAACGTTTCGTTCTGACCTGGGAATCGAACCCGGGTTCTCTCCGTTACGGGAAAAGGAGCGTAATAATATTTCCTGGAATTTGGTACAGTTTGATATCAAGTTATGGTGTTGGTCTCCACCCAAATTGGATTCTACTTTGGACCCTGGTTTCCTATCTAAGAAATAGGGCTTTAGACCCTGGTTTCCTTTCTAAGAACCTATAGTAGAAAGAGAGAGGGTGACTGAGAGACCTGAGACTGAGAGAGACTGAGACTGAGAGAGACTGAGACTGAGAGAGACTGAGACTGAGAGAGACTGAGACTGAGAGAGTCTGAGACTGAGAGACTGAGACTGAGAGAGACTGAGACTGAGAGAGACTGAGACTGAGAGAGACTGAGACTGAGAGACCTGAGACTGAGAGAGACTGAGACTGAGAGAGACTGAGACTGAGAGAGACTGAGACTGAGAGACCTGAGACTGAGAGACCTGAGACTGAGACTGAAAGATACTTAGACTGAGAGAAAGAGAGAAAGACAAACAGACAGACAGACAGACAGACAGACAGACAGAGACACAGACAGAGACAGACAGACAGAGACACAGACAGACAGACTGTATCAAATGCAATTATTATTATTATTATTATTATTATAAACCCCGCCTGTGCCCCCTCTGTGAGCTGTGAATGCGCTGTAACCTGACGCCAGGCTTGTTATTGGCGTATGTGAGGGGAGACCGAGCAATGCCCTTGAGGACACTTGGTCTCTCTCTCTCTCTACGTTCTCTCTCTCTCTCTCTCTATCTTTCTTTCTCTCTCTCTCTATCTCTATCGCTCTGGCCTCGAGGACTGAAGCCCCCAGTTGTTGTTCCAGGATCATGCCTCGAGTGTGATTGGGGTGGCGTCCACCATCGCTCACGAGATGGGACACAACCTGGGAATGTCCCACGACCAGGCGGGCTGCTACTGTCAGGCCGGGGCCTGTATCATGGCGCCCTCCATCGGGTAAGGCTGTCTCTGTGGTGCGGTGATGCTTCATGTTGCGGTTGACGTTCGGTCTCTCTCTGCCCCCACCCTTTGGAACTCCATCCCATAGTCCCTCCGCCTCCCTCCCTCCCTCCCTCCCTCGCCTCCTTCAAGACCCATCTCCTCCTCGACCGCGCCTGCGGTCACCCTCCTACCCCCTCACCCTCCCCACCCTCCACCCCTCCTGATCCCCACCCCCGGCTCGGGTCCAAATCCCTGACTCCTGACTGAGAGGGGCCGTGGAAGTGTCATGTGTTGTTGTTGTTGTTGTTATGTAATAATATGTTTAATAATAATAATTGTTTGTGGGACAAAACACACAGTCGATTCACTTTACAGTGTATCCTGTGAAGCGCTTTGAGACGTCTCGTGGTCAAGCGCTATATCAAACTCCAGGACTATTATCATCATTATTATTGACGATGGCGTCGTTGTTGTCGTTGACGTTGTTCCTGGTGTTGTCGTCGGTGCTGTTGGCGACGATGATGCTGCTGCTGTTGTTGATGTTGCTGTCGATGTTGTTGGCCTTGTCGTCGTCGCTGTCGATGTTGTGGGTGTCGTTGTCGTGGTGGTGGTGGTGGTGGTGGTTGTTGTCGTCGTGACTGTCGTCGATGTTGTCGTCGTCGTCGTCGTCGCTGCCGCGGTGTGACTCGGTGCGTATCGCCTCCGCAGCCGAAAGTTCCCGGACAAGTTCAGCTCCTGCAGCCACCAGAACTTCCAGAGCTTCGTGTTGTCCCGAACATCCTCCTGTATTCGCAACATCCCCAACATCCACGAGGTGATCGGCGAAGCCGTCTGCGGCAACCGCTTCGTGGAGAGGGGGGAGGAGTGCGATTGCGGCACTCCAGAGGTACGCCAGCCCCCGCCACGCCCACACACACCCAACACGGGAGCGGGCAAACACAACACGGCCGACGTAAAACACGCACGGCGCACCCGCAAACACGACACGGGCGGGCGCCCGGGCGCGCCGCGCGCGCACGCACGGACGCAAACAAAACGCGCACCCGCGCGCGCGGGCGGTGCGTCGGCACAGCTTTCCGATGCTGCTCTGAGCCCCTGTTCCCCCCTCCCACAGGAATGTCAGAACGACTGCTGTAACGCGGAGACGTGTGAGCTGCGCGCGGGCGCTCGGTGTGCCGACGGGGACTGCTGCCATGAGTGCATGGTACTCGGGGCTGTGGGGGAAGTGGGGGGGGAGGTCGGGGGGTATTCAAGGGCTATGGGGGCAGAGGCGGGTAATTGGAGTCGAGGCACAGATCCGCCCTGATCTTAGAGAATGGCGGAACAGGCTCGAGGGGCTGAATGGCCTCCTCCTGTTCCTATGATTCTCCCCCACTCCCTCGTTTCTCACTCACTCTCTCTCTCCCTCTCTCTCCCTCTCTCTCTCTCTCTCCCTCTCTCTCCCTCTCTCTCTGCCCCAATAAAATCCACCGCTCACTGAACAAAAAATGCGGTCGTCGCACATCACAGCCCAAAAAAAAAAGGAAGCAATTTGAGACTATCCCGTGAACCCCGGGGTTGAATCCTAATGATAATTATTATGATGGTTTTTTTTATTGCCTTTGGATTGTAACCCACGTCCCCCCAACCCCCACCCCACCCACCACCCCCGGTTCGCCCACAAAACGCACAGTCACTACACTTTGCGGCGTATCCCGCGAAGCGCTTTGAGACGTCTCGAAGACGTGATTGTTATTATTAAAACTCGGCCAAAGCGGACTATCATACGGTGGATTCTTATCGACGCTGAAGGCATTAGCACTCCCCTCGGCCCTCCGCGTTGTCTTTCCCCCCCACCCCACCCCACCCCACCCCACCCGCCCGCCCGCCCGCCCTTCGCACCCTGGAAGAGAATGTGGCCCCTTTGATTCATACTAATTAAAGACAGAAGTACAAACAGGAACATTTCGAAACTCTCCCTCCCGGACGATTGAGCAAAACCTGATAGAGATCTGTTGCAGCGGAACAGACGCCAAAGCGGTTTGTGCCTTTACTGGTGAGAGTGGTGCGGGTGTAGGAGGAACATAGACAGGTATTTGCCCATTCGTCTCAGAGTGAACCGGTTCAACCCCGGTAGTCAGCCCCTAACTTCCTCTCCCCCCCCCTCTCTCTCTCTCTCTCTCTCGCCCTCCCCACTCCACCTTCTCTGCCCCTCTCCTCTTCCCCCCCTCACCCCGATAAAATTTCAGCCCACATTCAGTTCGCTATACACTGTATCCCGTGAAGCGCTTTGAGACGTCTCGAAGACGCGATAAGCCACACACAGTCACTACACTTCGCAGTAACTCTTACCCCCCCCCCCCCCCCTTCCCCCCCACGAAAGGGAGCGACAGAATAGCACTGTGCGTAGCAATGTGAACCTTTCTCTCTCTCTCTGGGCTCTCTCTTTATGTCTCTCCCTTTCCGTTTCTCTCTCTCTCTCTCTCTTACTCTCAGTCTCTCAGTCTCTCACTCTCTCCTTTTCTCAGTCTCTCACTCTCTCTCCTTTTCTCACGCTCTCTCTCTCTCTCTCCCTCTCTCAGTCTCTCACTCTCTCTAGGTTTCTTACTCACTCACTCTCTCTCTCTCTCACTACTCCGTCTCTCACTCTCACTCTCTCTCTCACTCTCATTCTCACCGTTTCTCCCTCTCTCAGTCTCTCACTCTCATTCTCACCGTTTCTCCCTCTCTCAGTCACTCAGTCACTCAGTCACTTAGTCACTCACTCACTCTCTCTCTCTCTCACTACTCCGTCTCTCACTCTCACTCTCTCTCACTCTCATTCTCACCGTTTCTCCCTCTCTCAGTCTCTCACTCACTCTCTCTATCTCTCTCACTACTCCGTCTCTCACTCTCACTCTCTCTCTCACTCTCATTCTCACCGTTTCTCCCTCTCTCAGTCTCTCACTCTCATTCTCACCGTTTCTCCCTCTCTCAGTCACTCAGTCACTCAGTCACTTAGTCACTCACTCACTCTCTCTCTCTCTCTCTCACTACTCCGTCTCTCACTCTCACTCTCTCTCACTCTCATTCTCACCGTTTCTCCCTCTCTCAGTCACTCAGTCACTTAGTCACTCACTCACTCTCTCTCTCTCTCACTACTCCGTCTCTCACTCTCACTCTCTCTCACTCTCATTCTCACCGTTTCTCCCTCTCTCAGTCACTCAGTCACTTAGTCACTCACTCACTCTCTCTCTCTCTCTCTCTCTCACTACTCCGTCTCTCACTCTCTCTCACTCTCATTCTCACCGTTTCTCCCTCTCTCAGTCACTCAGTCACTTAGTCACTCACTCACTCTCTCTCTCTCTCACTACTCCGTCTCTCACTCTCACTCTCTCTCACTCTCATTCTCACCGTTTCTCCCTCTCTCAGTCTCTCACTCACTCTCTCTATCTCTCTCACTACTCCGTCTCTCACTCTCACTCTCTCTCTCACTCTCATTCTCACCGTTTCTCCCTCTCTCAGTCTCTCACTCTCATTCTCACCGTTTCTCCCTCTCTCAGTCACTCAGTCACTCAGTCACTTAGTCACTCACTCACTCTCTCTCTCTCTCTCTCACTACTCCGTCTCTCACTCTCACTCTCTCTCACTCTCATTCTCACCGTTTCTCCCTCTCTCAGTCACTCAGTCACTTAGTCACTCACTCACTCTCTCTCTCTCTCACTACTCCGTCTCTCACTCTCACTCTCTCTCACTCTCATTCTCACCGTTTCTCCCTCTCTCAGTCACTCAGTCACTTAGTCACTCACTCACTCTCTCTCTCTCTCTCTCTCTCACTACTCCGTCTCTCACTCTCTCTCACTCTCATTCTCACCGTTTCTCCCTCTCTCAGTCACTCAGTCACTTAGTCACTCACTCACTCTCTCTCTCTCTCACTACTCCGTCTCTCACTCTCACTCTCTCTCACTCTCATTCTCACCGTTTCTCCCTCTCTCAGTCACTCAGTCACTTAGTCACTCACTCACTCTCTCTCTCTCTCACTACTCCGTCTCTCACTCTCACTCTCTCTCACTCTCATTCTCACCGTTTCTCCCTCTCTCAGTCTCTCAGTCTCTCTCTCTCTCTCTCTCCCCCCGGTTCCCCGGCAGTTCTCTGAGCCGGGCAGTGTGTGCCGTCCGGAGAAACATGATTGTGACCTACTGGAAATGTGCGACGGCAGATCGAGTCAGTGTCCGGAGGACACTTACCGGATGAATGGGTCTCCGTGTCAAAAGAACACCGGCTTCTGCTACAACGGAGAATGTCCGAACACCAAGAAGCAGTGTGTGGCTTTGTGGGGTCCAGGTAACAACGACACAACGTTCACCCCCCACCACCACCCCCCCACCCCAACCCCCACCCCCACCCCCACACACACACGCAGAGTAGCGCCCCAGAGCACTTGACAGTGACGGAGCGAGTTGTGGTGGGAAGGGGGAAGTGGGAAGGTCGAAGAGGAAGGCGTTCCTGAGGATGGGGAAGGAAATGGGCAAGGCGGAAGGATAGAGGGGGAGGGGGAGAGCGGTAGGGTTTCGGGGGCATAGCGGCTGAATGGACTTGAAGTCGATTGGAGGGGGAACCTGGCAGGAACAGCAACATCACCCCCTCTACCCCCTCCCTCCCCCTCTCCCCCTCTCCATCTCCTCCTTCCCCTCTTCCCCTCCACCTCCCGCTCTCCCTTACCCTCCCTCTTGCTCCCCCTCACACCCCCCCCCACCCACCACCACTTTGCAGCTCCGAGACCAAAAAAAGCGTCTTAAAAACACTAATGGTAACGTAATAATAATAATATAATAATAATAATCCTCACATTTGACCCGACGCCCGTTGTTTGTGGGTATTTGTTCCGGACAGGAGCCCGACCGGCCCCCGACGTCTGCTTCAACAACAATCGACGAGGGAATTCATACGGTCACTGTCGCAAGATCTCACCGAATACCTTTAAAGCTTGTGATGCAAGGTGACGGGCTCTCCTAATCTGTCTGTGTCTCTGTCCCTCTGGGGCTGGTCGGGTCGGGGCCAAACCTGAGGCACGTCTCCTTACTCCGCACACACGCAGACACGGGAACACACGCAGACCCACCCACACGCAGACCCACCCACACCCACGCGTGTGCACAGACCCGCACACGGACACGCGCGCGCAGACCCGCGCGCCTCCCGTTTCGCCCACTAAGTGCACAGTCACCTACGCTTTAGGGTGAAGCGCTTTGAGACGTCTCGGGTCAAGCGCGAGGACTATAATTATTATTGTTATTTACTGTTATTATTATCGATCGTTTTTCTTTTCCTCTCTCCAGGATCTCCGAGTCGCTGACTCCATTTCAGCGAGTTATCCACCCGGAGGAGATGTGGCTGTACAAAAATCCCCGGACGGAGATCGATCGAGTTCCCACCTGGCAAATGTTTGTACGTTCCCCTTACACGACCCTCGGGGTGGGGGGGGGGGGGGGGGGAGGTCCAAAAACAACAGCCTCGGAAAGACGTCCCAGGCTGGACAGTCAGGGGCTTTGGGTTCAGGAGGGGTGGAGGGCAGTGTGGGGGGGGGGTGAGGAGAGTGGCCGAAGGCACAGTCGAGGAGGAAGGGACTTGAAGGGGGGGCGAGAGAAGGTGGGGGGGGGTTGAGGGGTAGAGTTCCAGTGGGTTTCGGTGGAAACAGATTCAATGACAACTTTCCAAAGGGAGTTAGGGAGGAGTTACTCGAACAGGAAATTACTTGAAGGGGTGTGGGGGAGAGCGCAGGGTGGGGGGGGGGCGGGAGTGGGACTGGTTGGGGTAAGAGCGGGGGGATGTCCCAACTCGTCCCACTACCCCCCCCCACCCCCGCTCTTACCCCAAAGCCCGGCACCTATTTCCTTTTCAAGTCCCTGTCCAGTTCCATTTCTAAGCTATCATCGAAACGGCTTCCATTACGCTTTCAGGCGTCTGCGTGTGTGCGCGTGCGTCTGTGTGCACGTGTGTCTGTGTGTGTGTGCATCTGTGTGTGCGTGCGTCTGTGTGCGCGCGTGTGTCCGTGTGTGTGTGTGTCTGTGTGTGCGTGCGTCTGTGTGTGTGTGCGTGCGTCTGTGTGTGCGTGTGTGCATCTGTGTGCGCGTGCGTCTGTGTGTGCGCGTGTGTCTGTGTGTGTGTGTGTGCATCTGTGGGTGCGTGCGTCTGTGTGTGTGCGTGTGTGTGTGCGTGTGTCTGCGTGCGCATGTGTGTGTGTGTGCATCGGTGTGCGCGTGCGTCTGTGTGCGCGTGCGTGCGTCTGTGTGTGTGTCTGTGTATGCGCGCGTGCGTTCCAGACCGTAACAAGTCCTCGTCTGGTCTCCCCTCTGGTTCTTTTTACCAAGCTTCCCTCTATTTACTCTTATCGAAGCCCCTCATAGTTTTGAACCCCACGATTAAACACGGACGGATGTCTGTGCAAGAGACGTGTGTAGCACAGGCGTGATGTGAGGCAGGAAACCCGAGGGTGAGGTGAGAGTTTGCTGTTGGACCTCAGGAAAACGCCCTTTTTTTTGCGGTAAAACTGCGTCTCGTTGTGGTTTTTAGTTTTTCCGGTGTTCTATTAGGGCGTTATAATAAACAACACTACAACAACAACAAGATTGCATTTATAGAGCGCCTTTCACGTCGGGAGGACGTCCTAAGGCGCTGTACAGTTGGGTCGGGACCCGAGCATTGGGGGGAAATGGTCAGGGTGAGGGGAGGGAGCGAGGAGGGGGGAAATGGTCAGGGTGAGGGGAGGGAAGGGAGGGAGCGAGGAGGGGGAAATGGTCAGGGTGAGGGGAGGAAGGGAGGGAGCGAGGAGGGGGAAAATGGTCAGGGTGAGGGGAGGGAAGGGAGGGAGGGAGGAGGGGGTAGAGATTCGAGAGCGGAGCTGAAGGCTGAAGGTCAAAGAGAGAAGTCTTGAGACCGGCCTTGAAGGAGGAAAGGGAGGAAGCGGCGAAGGCACTGGGGATAGAGTTCCAGAGCCTCGGGGCTGAGAGGCTGAAGGCCACCGATGGTCGGGCGGTTGGGGCGGGGGATGTGGAGCAGACCGGAGCCGGAGGAACGGAGGGTACGGGCAGGTAGGGGGATAGTAGGTCGGAGAGGTAGGAGGGAGCGAGGCCGTGAATGGCCTTGTAGGTGAGGATGAGGAATCCGATCCTCTGGGGGATGGGGAGCCAGTGGAGGCGAGCGAGGGCGAGGGTGAGGGCGAGGGTGGGAGTGATGGGGTCGCGACGCCTGGTGCAGGACAGTACACGAGCTGCAGAGTTCTGAACGACTAATCCTGGCATTTGACCCGCG
>NW_024704769.1:1472264-1662738 GCF_018977255.1 Callorhinchus milii
TCTGTCTGTCTGTGTCTCTGTCTGTCTGTCTCTGTCTGTGTCTCTGTCTGTCTGTCTGTCTGTCTGTTTGTTTTTCTCTCTTTCTCTCAGTCTAAGTATCTTTCAGTCTCAGTCTCTCTCTCAGTCTCAGTCTCTCTCTCAGTCTCAGTCTCTCTCAGTCTCAGTCTCTCTCAGTCTCAGTCTCTCTCAGTCTCAGGTCTCTCAGTCTCAGACTCTCTCAGTCTCAGTCTCTCTCAGTCTCAGTCTCTCTCAGTCTCAGTCTCTCAGTCTCAGTCTCTCTCAGTCTCAGTCTCTCTCAGTCTCAGTCTCTCTCAGTCTCAGGTCTCTCAGTCTCAGTCTCTCTCAGTCTCAGTCTCTCTCAGTCTCAGTCTCTCTCAGTCTCAGTCTCTCTCAGTCTCAGTCTCTCTCAGTCTCAGGTCTCTCAGTCACCTCTCTCTTTCTACTATAGGTTCTTAGAAAGGAAACCAGGGTCTAAAGCCCTATTTCTTAGATAGGAAACCAGGGTCCAAAGTAGAATCCAATTTGGGTGGTGGGGTGATGTTGTTGTTCCTGCCAGGTTCCCCCTCCCATCGACTTCAAGGCCATTCAGCCGCTATGCCCCCGAAACCCTACCGCTCTCCCCCTTCCCCATAACTTGATATCAAACTGTACCAAATTCCAGGAAATATTATTACGCTCCTTTTCCCGTAACGGAGAGAACCCGGGTTCGATTCCCAGGTCAGAACGAAACGTTGGGCGAGTTTCCTTCCTCCACCCACACACACACACACACACACACACCCACACACACACACACACACACACACCCACGCGCCTCTGGTTACCGGCGGTCAGTAGGAACCCGGTTGTTAGTCGATTGGCGGATGGCTTTTCCGGGGGTGATAATCCCATCAGAATTAATAAAAATAATTTGGTCACTCAATCCATGATTGTTTGTGGGGGCGTCGCTGTGTGCAATTGGCCGCCGCGTTTCGCCCACAAAAAGTCACTACACTTTACAATGTATCCCGCTTTGAAGACGTGATCAGGCGCTGTGTCAAACGCAATATTATTAATAATGTAATAATATATAATTATTATTTTGTGGGCGGAACGTGGGTTGAGTCCTCAGTGTCCCGGTCTCGTTCCTTGTTCCTGTCGTTAATTACCCTCTGAAGACACACTCTAATCGTTGTAACCTGTGTTCTTCTCTTCCCCCCTATTCTCCCTCTCTCCTCCCTCTTTCTCTCCCTCTCACCCTCTCTCTCCCCTCCCATCCCTCTCACACACTCACTCTGTCTCCTCTGCCCTCTCTCACTCCTCTGCCCCCCACTCCCACACTCCCTCTCTCTCTCCCCCTTTCTCTCTGTCGCCTTTCTCTCTCTCTCCCCCACTCTTCTCCCTCCCCCCACTCTCTCTCACACACACATTTCCCCCCCACTCCCTTTCCCCCTCTCTCTCACACACTCCCCCTTTCTCCCTCTCTCTCCCCCCTTCTCCCTCCCTCTCTCTCTCCCCTATCTCCCCCTCTTCTCCCTCTCACACTCTCTCACTCCCTCTCTCTCCCATACTTTACCCCTCTCTTCCCTCTCCGTCTCACACACCCACTCTCTCGCTCCCCCCAACCCCCCCCCATCTCCTTCTCACACTCTCTCACTCCCCCCCCCCTCTCGCTCTCTCCACAGGGATATAAAGTGTGGACTACTGAGCTGCAAAGGTGGGGATACAAGTCCCTCCTTTGCCACGAGATACGGTTCGATCGGCCCCTGCAAATTAATAATGGGAGCTGACAACACGAACAAAAACCCGGGTCTGGTACAGAACGGGATTAAATGTGGAGAGAACAAGGTAGTGTTTCCATCACGCTCCCCCAACACCCCACCCACCCCCGAAAAAATCTCCCCCTCCACCCTGACAATCTCCCTTCCCCCTGAAAACCTTTTCCCTCCCCTGAAAATCTGTTCGTTCCTCCCGATAAAATCTCTCCTCTCCCCCTAAAAGAAAATCCCCCTCCCGGAAAATCTCTCCTCTCCCCGAAAAATCTCTCCCCCAAACCCATCCAGCGATGGCGCCTTCGGTCACCTCCCGCCTCCTCCAGAGACGTCTCAAAGCGCTTCACAGAATATACATTTTAAGTTGTAGTCACTGGGTAGTTTGCTCAGTTCTTGTCCTCCCCAATAATTATCTACTTGGGTTGGTCAGGGCTATGGGGAGAGAGCGGCGGAGTGGGGTTGATCAGGGCTATGGGGAGAACGCGGGGGGAGTGGGTTGATTAGGGCTATGGGGAGAGCGCGGGGGGGAGTGGGGTTGATCAGGGCTATGGGGAGAGCGCGGGGGGGAGTGGGGTTGATCAGGGCTATGGGGAGAGCGCGGGGGGGGGGAGTGAAAGCTCCGCCTCGTCGCGGCTTCGAGAGGTCTCAAAACGCTTTGCGGGATACACCGTCGAGTGCGGCGACTGTGTATTTCGTGGGCGAAACGCGGAGGCCGATGGCGCACAGCGGCGTCCCCACAAACAGCCGTGGGTTGAAGCGACCAAATTATTATTATTATTGATTTTTATCGAAGGGATTGTTAGCCCCGGAAAAGCGTTCGGCCAATCGACTAACAACCGGGTTCCTACTGACTGCCGGTAACCAGAGGCGCGCGTGTGAGTGTGTGTGAGTGTGTGTGTGAGTGTGAGTGTGTGTGTGAGTGTGTGTGAGCGGAGTAAGGAAACTTGCCCAACGTTTCGCCCGGGACTCGAACCCGGGTCCTCTCTCTCTCGCTCGCGAGGCGAGGGCTCTAACCCCTGAGCTACAACAACCCTAAAGGTATTTTTGTTTGGGTTTAACCAGGCCATTTCCTTCCTGACCCCACTCTTCACCATATTCTTCATGAGGTTGTTGAACAAATCTGAGGCCGGTGACGTGAAGGAAGGCTGTTTAGGTGAGACGTGACGAACGGACGAACAAACCATCCAACCCTTGTGCTTTCTCTCTCTCTCTCTCTCTCTCTCTCGTCACCTTCACGCTCAGGAGGTTTCCTGTTCCTGCGCAGCTGAGATAACCACTGTCCGCTTTACTCCCTCCCACCCCAACGCCCCCCCCCCCCCCACACACATGCACACATACACACACACGCCCCTACACATCCAAATTACACACACACACACACGCACACGCCTACACATTCCAAACTACACACACAAAGCGCTTCACAGGATACACCGTAAAGTGTACTTTGCGGGTGAAAAACGCACGGCAAACAGTCCCCGCAAACAGTCGCGGATTGAAGCGACCGCATTATTATTATTATTATTATTTTTTTTATTATTTAAATAGTCCCTCGGCAACGAAACTCGCTCCGAACGTTCAGGGCTCCTGCCGTCATGGTCAAATGACGGTAAGATTGAGACAACCGCTCGCCCTGCGCCTGTCTTACCTCCTTTGCATTTTTAGGGCACATTTTCTTCCCAGACCTCTTGCGTAGTGACTGTGTATTTTGCGGGCGGGATTGCTCGCGGTTGAGAAGCGTCCGTCCACTGACCTCTCCTGACTGCTCCCCTCCTTTGCAGCCGCGACTCTGGGCTTGGTTTTGAACGGCGTCATCACCAACACCATTAAGCTGGCGGTCGGCAGGTAAACACCCACCGCATCGCTGAACCCCCACCCACCCCCCAACACACCCCTCGCTCGCCCTCGCACCTCCTCTCCGCACCGTTCACGTGTGGATATCGGGTGCTCGACGACTACTTATGCTCTGAACCTCTCTTGTGCTCGCCTGGTCTCCCCGTCTCAAACGTCACCACCAATCTCCCCCCCCAGCCCCCCCGCGGTCTCCTGCTCGCCTCGGCTGTTAAGCGCTCTGAGACGCTGCCCTGGGTGGAGGGCGCTGTACAAGTGCGAGTTGTTGCTCTCATCTGTCTCTCTGGCTCCCTGTCTCATGTATCCTTCCCTTGGCCTCCCTCCCTTCCCTCCCTCCCTCCGTCCCTCGCCTCCCTCCTTTAAGGCCCATCTCAAGACCCTCCTCTTCGACCAACCGCACCTTCGGTCACCCTCCAACCCCCTCCCCACCCCACCCTCCACCCTCTCCTGATCCAGACCCCCAGCTCGGGTCCAAACCCCTGACCGTACAGCCCAGAGCCTTGGGACGTCCTCTCGACGTGAAAGGCGCCGCGCAAAACGTCACGTGTTGCGGTCGTCGCCGTTGTTGTTGTTGTTGACGCCTGTTGTTTACAGGCCGCGACCAGATTACTTTTTCCGCTGTTTCCCGGACGGAGTGGAGACCAAGGACATGCTGTGCACCGGGGATCCCAGCGACATCACCGAGGGCCGGAAAAGCTTCCCCAGCGGCCACTCCTCCTGTAGGTGCCTCTCACCGAACCCCCACCCCAGTCACCGAACCCCCACCCACCCCCGCACCCACCCCCGTTAGCCTCCCCCCCGAGTTCCCGTTCACCTTTACGGTGATCGAGGGATTCCGATACGAGGGGGCTTCGGTAGAGCAGACGGAGGACAAACTGTTTCCTCTGGCGGGCGGGTGGGTTGGGAATCAGAGGACACGGATTTAAGATTAATCGGCAAAAGATCCAGACGAGGAGACATTTTTTTCTTGCAAAAGAGTTGTTACGGTCTGGTGGAACAGGCTCGAGGGGCTGAATGGACTCGTTCTGTTGCTAATAATGTTCCTGGTGGTCCGCCTCGCAGTTGGGGCTGTGTGTGTGTTGGGGGTGGGTGAGTGTGTGTGTGTGTGTGTGTGTGAGTGTGGCGGTTGGGGTGTTTGTGTGTGTGTGTGAGTGGTGGTTGTGTGTGTGAGTGTATGTGTGAGTGTGGCAGTTGGTGTGTGTGTGAGTGGTGGTTGGTGTATGTGAGTGTGTGTGAGGTGGTTGGTGTGAGTGTGTGAGGTGGTTGGTGTGAGTGTGTGTGTGTGTGTGGTGGTTGGTATGTGAGGGTGTGTGAGTGTGTGTGTGTGTGTGTGTGAGAGTCTGTGTGTGTGGGTGTGTGAGATGGTTGGTGTGAGTGTGTGTGTGAGTGGTGGTTGGTGTGTGTGATTGTGTGTGAGGGTGTGTGTGTGGTGGTTGGTATGTGAGGGTGTGAGTGTGTGTGAGAGTGTGTGTATGTATGAGGTGGTTGGTGTGAGTGTGTGTGTCTGTGAGTGTGTGTGTGAGTGGCGGTGGCCTCTCGGAGCCTGACCTGACCTCAGTGGCGGTGTTTTTCTGGCAGTCGCGTTTGCCGGGCTGGGCTTCACGTCGCTGTACTTGGCCGGGAAGCTGCACTGCTTCAACTCGTGGGGCCGGGGGAGAGGATGGCGTCTGTGTGTGATGCTGCTGCCCCTGTACTGTGCGGCCACCATCGCCATGTCCCGGGCCTGTGACTACCGTCACCACTGGCAAGGTGAGCTCTCACACCAGTCACTGGGGGGTGGGGTGGGCGCAGGGAATACCCCCCTTCAGCTCCTGTTAGCCCTAACGAACTAACCAGCTAACCAGCTAACTAACTACCCTCCTAACGATCTAACTAACTAACTAATGGGGAGGGTCCAAGCTGGACAAGCAGTGGGAAAGCTTGGCCAGACAGACAGCGCTCGCTCTCCCTCTCTCTTTTGATGGCCGAGCTCTGTACGGTCTTAGCTGGTAACCCCGACACACACTCCGAACTGTCTCCCCCCCACACCCCCACCCAACAAGCCTTGGCTCTCGCCAACCTGCGCTTAAAACTCTCCGGAATTCGGGACTGGGTCCCTTCAGAGAGAGAGAGAGGAGAGCGCATTCCATTCCGACAATTCCTATGGCAGGGATTGCAGTGTGTAGGTGGAGGCAAGTTGTTGTTGTTGTTGTTGACCTCGCTCGGGTCTCTCTCTCCGCTGATGCTCTAACTAGTATACTACGGTGACTCTAACAGAGTGTGTGTGTGTGTGTGTGCCCTCTGTGTATGTGTGTGCGTGTGTGCCCTCTGTGTGTGCGTGTGTGCCCTCTGTGTATGTGCCCTCTGTGTGTGTGTGTGTATGTGTGCCCTCTGCGTGTGTGTGCGCGTGTGTGTGTCTCTCTCTCTCTCCCCCCCACAGATGTGGCGACCGGCTCCCTGATCGGCCTGGCTCTGGCCTACACGAGTTACCGGCAGCACTACCCGTCCCTGTCCGACCCCGAATGCCACAAGCCGTACGCGGCGCGGAGCAGGTCAGCGGGGACCCAGGACAGGAAGCTCAACAGCTCCAGCTTCAAGCTCGACGTGTAGAGACCCCGGGACCACCAACCACCACCACCAACCAACGTAGAGATCCCATCCACCCAACGACCGGACCCTCAAGACCCGCATATTAACCCGTTCGTTCGTCTCCGGTCAGAAGCCGTAACCTATTTATTATCGGGACCATATTACGTCGCCTAGAGATAGTGACACACACACACCCGACCGACCACACAGAACATGTGAGCGAGTGAGTGAGTGAGTGAGTGAGCGAGTGAGTCGATACGAGGGAATTAAAGGGGCTGGCAAGCGAGCAGAACAGAACCCACCATAGCAGGTCCTACTTCTATCGTCCGACGCAGCGCCTTATCACGTCGCCGAGACGTCTCAAAGCGCTTCACGGCGTACACCGTTAAAGTGTTGTGACTGTGTATTTGTTTTGTGGGTGTTTGCCCCCCCAAAAAAACCAACGGTTTCTTTTCCCCGCCCCATCATCGCCCCCACACACGCGCACACACGCGCGCGCGCCCATGCTCTCCTCTTTCTCCTCCTTCCACCCCCACCCCCTCGCCCCCCAACCTCTTCAAAATCAAAATCATATTTATGCTCCCAAGTTATTATCCTTTATTTTTTTTAAAAAAATCGTAATAAAATGCAAACGGTGCCAATTGCCATGGTGGTCATAACCCGTTGGGTGCATTTATAATATTAATAATAATAATCCTTGCATTTGATACAGCGCCTTATCACGTCTTCGCGACGTCTCAAAGCGCTTCACGATCCCCAATCCCGCAGGAAATTCCTAAGCAGTTGGGACGGGCTGGGACTGGGGTTGGGGGTTGGGGTTTGGGGCTGGAGTTGGGTTTGGGGGTTTAATTGGGTTTGGGGCTGGAGTTGGGGGTTTGGTTGGGGCTTGAGTTGGGGCTCGGGTTGTAATTGGGGTTTGGGGTTGAGGCTGGAGTTGGGGTTGGAATTGGTTGGGGGCTAGCGGTGGGGTTGGGGCTAGCGGTGGGGTTGAGGGCTAGCGGTGGGGTTGGGGGCTGGAGTTGCGCTCACCCTTGTCCCCACAAACAGCCGTGGGTTGAAGGGACCAAATATATTTATATTTTTGTTTTCGAGGGATTGTTACCCCCCAGAAAGGGAAGCCGCCAGTCGACTGATGTCGAGCATTGTCAGAAGACGGGGTACAGAGGAGGTGTGAGAGGGAGCAGAGGGTTCAGGGTCCGTGACGGAGTTTGTAAAGAGACTTCGCTTCGCAGGGAGAGCAGATGGTTCGAGCTGGTTGCGGTAGAGAGCGAGAGAGGGGGATAGAGAGAGCGCAGGATTCGAGTTAGACCCGTGTACAAGTCTGACCCCCCACAGATGCATCGCAGGTACCAGGAGTCGCCCCCAGAGGGCAGGTATCCGGTCTCATCGGACACCACTCCCACACGATAATCTCGACGTCCGATACAGCGCCTCATCGCGTCTTCGAGACGTCTCAAAGCGCTTCACAGGATACACCATAAAACGTAGTGACTGTGTTATTTTTGTGGCCCAAACGCGGCAGCCAATTGCGCACAGCACCGTTCCCCCCCCCCCACAAGCAGCCGTGGTGTTGAAACGACCAAATTATTATTATCATTTTTTTTTAAGGGATTATTACCCCCCGGAAAAGCCATCCGTCAAGCGACTAGCGACCGGGTTCCTACTGACTGCCGGTAACCAGAGGCGCTGCGTGTGCGTGTGTGTGTGTGTGTGTGTGTGCGGAGTAAGGAAACTTGCCCAACGTTTCGCCCCCCCGCCCTGACCCGCCCGGGAATCGAACCCGGGTCCTCTGGCTCGCGCGGCGAGGGCTCTAACCCCCCCTGAGCCACAGGAAGCTCCACATTCCACGCAGACACACACACACCAGCAGCGCGCACGTCGCTGTACGCACCTTATTTGCCGTGAATATTCACCAAGATCCCATCCGTATAATGCCAGCCCCGTGCCAGCCTCGTGCCAGCCCTGTGCCAGCCCCGTGCCAGCCCTGTGCCAGCCCGCCTCGCACTCTCATCGGTGTTTCGTCCCTCTCCTCACCTGGACCAGGAGAATTCTCGCTCTGATAACAATCCTTGCCATTTGACCCAGCGCCTTATCACGTCCTCGAGACGCCTCAAAGCGCTTCGCAGGATGCACTGCAGAGTGTAGCGACCGCGCGTTTCGTGGGCGAAAGAAAGTGATCGGGGACCAATTTTCTGCCCCCACCCCGCACCGCTCCCCTCGTCCCTTTGCTCCCTGACCAACTGTTACACGTTACTGAACCGGGAGGGGGTGGGCGAGAGGGGAGAAGCGGGGAGGTTATATGTAAATGCCGGACAAGACCATGTGTGTGGAGCGGCCAGCGATGGTGCAAGGTGTAATCTATTGTGTCTGGGACACAGCTCATGAGCTTTAAACGCACGCCTGACGCTGGCTGGTGACGTGAATCCTGTGTGTATATAAAATATATATATATATATATATATATAAACTGCATCCATTCCCCTGTACTGACCAAACTAAATAAAATCAGCTATTTAAAACACAAAGTCACTTGCTTTTTCCTTCCCATCTTTCTCACCTCGCCCCCCACCCCCCCCCACCCCTCGCGGCCCCTTCCTTTCAGATTTTTTTACGTCGTGTGTGTGTGTGTGTGTGTGTGTGCAAGAGACGAGGACAACAACGACGGCTCTCGCCCTACACAGCGCCCTTCAGAGCGCTGATAACCTGATTGTTGGGTTAAAGCTCACACGACAGGCATTAGGGGGACGGAAAGTGTGACCACACACTTATCAGAAAGAAACGCACACAGAGACACACCACACAAACCCGAGTCCTTATTCTGCCGTAAGTGAGACGTCTCGAAGACCTGATAAGGCGCTCTTATCAAATGCGAGGATTATTATATTATCTCCATTAATAAAGACAAAATCTGTCTGTCTGTCTGTCTGTCTACGTGTCCACCAAGAATGCAATAACCGATTGACGTAGAGACGTGAGTTATCGCTCGTCGGAAAGGTGTAAGACGTTTGCTAAGCAAATTGTTAAGGTAACTAATTAGGCCACAAACATTGCCTTATTATTATTATTATTAATCACTGAAGGAATAGGATTGAGGCAGTTCCATGTTATTTAAATAATAAATTGGGCGCTTTGATCCCACGGCTGTTTGTGGGGACGCTGATGGGCGCAATTGGCTGCCGTGTTTCACCCAGAAATATACAGTCACTACCCTTTACAGTGGCATCCTGTGAAGCGCTTTGAGACGTCTCGACGACGTGATAAGGCGCTGGAACAAATGCAAGGATTATTATCATATTTACATCAGTGCCATCTGCTGACTAAAACATATCCTGCAGGGTACCGGCAAACAAAACCCGGTACATAGTTCCGCCCACGATATATACAGTCAATCCACTTTACAATCTATTTTGTGACGCGCTTTGAGACGTCTCGAAGACATCCTAGTTATGTAACTGTCTATAATGTTGGGCAAGTTTACTCCACACGCACGCCTCTGTTCGCCCAGCGGTACGTAGGTCATTAGTCGATCGGGGGAATTGCTTTTAGAGGTGTAATAATCTGTTCAAAGAAAATAACAATAATAATTCGGTCGCTCGATCCGCGACTGTTTGTGGTGGGGGGGGCGGGGGAGACGCTGCTGTGCGCGATTGGCTGCCGCGTTTGGCCCACAAAATCCGCGGTGTGTTCACAGTGTATCCCGCGAAGCGCTTCGAGACGTCTCGAAGACGCGATCGGGCGCCGGGTCGGACGCCGGGATAATTACTATTGTTCTGTCACAGAGCGGACGAGACCGAGGTCACAATGAAAGAGTCTCCGCGAAGAGAACAGAGAGCGGGTGAGGGCGAGTGAGTCGGGCGGCGAGGAAGGGAAGGAAGCGAGGGATATAATAGTACCTGAAAACATAGGAAAAAAGACCCCCGAAAAGCCCAGTAAAAATGCCGGGATTTCGAGAGGATCCCAACAGCATTAAGCAGCCCATATATGACTGCCACATCATGAGCAAAGACATGTGGTGGGGGGCAATTGGGTCTTCGTGCACTATATACTTCGGAGGTTTGCTCTACATCCTCTTGTTCCGACTCGTCAAGTACCTGATCCCGAGAATACCCTGTGAAAGGGGGGAATTACAGGTAAACGCTTCAATCGGTCCCTTTTATACTGGCGGTGGGGAGAGAGATGAGGGGGCGGATGGGAGGGTGTGGGGGGGGAAACACACGGTAAAAGACCTAGAAAAAGAATGGTGGTTTATTTCTGGCTTGCGCGCGCTGTTTGCTCCAGCAGTTCTTCCGGGAGTTTGAGTTATCCCTTCAAAAAATCCATAAGTATAACAATAAATCAATAAATTGGTCACTCAAGCCACGGCTGTTTTTCGGGGGACGCTGTGCCGTGCGCAATTGGCTGCCGCGTTTCGCTGACAAAATATACAGTCACTACGCTTTACGGCATATTCTGTGAAGCGCTTTGAGACGTCTCGAAGAGGTGATAAGGCGCCGGGTCAAATGCCGGGATTATTATTATCTGGGATTTAGAGTGGTGTATGAAATAGCGGTGACTGGGCAAGAAGGCAGTAAGGATGGGCAAATAATAATAATAATAATCCTTGTATTCGACATAGCGCCTTAACGCTTCGTTGAGACATCTCAAAGCGCTTCTCAGGATAAACTGTGAAGTGGAGTGACTGTGTGTTTTGTCAGCGGAACGCGGCAGCCAATTGCGCACAGCGACGTCCCCCACAAACAGCCGTGGGTTGAGTGACCGAATTATTATTTTTTAAACAACATTCGAAGGGAATATTACCCCCAGAAAGCGATCCGCCAATCGACTAACAACCGGGTTCCTACTGAACACCGGTAAACTGAGCCGTGTGTGTGTGTGTGTGTGTGTGTGGGTGGGGGGAGTAAGGAAACTTGCCCAATGTTACGCCCTGACCTGACCCGCCCGGGAATCGAACAACAACAACAACAACAACAAGATTCCATTTATAGAGCGCCTTTCACGTCAAGAGGACGTCCCAAGGCGCTGCACAGTTGGGTCATGACCCGAGCAGGGGGGAAATGGTCAGGGTGAGGGGAGGGAAGGGAGGGAGAGAGGAGGGGGAAATGGTCAGGGTGAGGGGAGGGAAGGGAGGGAGCGAGGAGGAGGAAGAGAGTCGAGAGGGGAGCTGAAGGCACGGTCAAAGAGAAAGGTTTTGAGACCGGCCTTGAAGGAGGAAAGGGAGGAAGCAAGGCGAAGGCACTGGGGGATGGAGTTCCAGAGCCTCGGGGCTGAGAGGCTGAAGGCCCGACCACCGATAGTAGGGCGGTTGGGGCGGGGGACGTGGAGCAGACCGGAGCCAGAGGAACGGAGGGTACGGGCAGGTAGGTAGGGGGATAGTAGGTTGGAGAGGTAGGAGGGAGCAAGGCCGTGAATGGCCTTGTAGGTGAGGATGAGGATCTTGAAATCAATCCTCTGGGGGATGGGGAGCCAGTGGAGGCGAGCGAGGGTGAGGGTGGGAGTGATGTGGTCCCGAAGCCTGGTGCGGGACAGTACACGAGCTGCAGAGTTCTGAATGACCTGCAGCTTGTGGAGGGAGGTGGCGGGAAGGCCGGCGAGGAGAGAGTTCCCATAGTCCAGCCTTGAGGTGACAAAGGCGTGAACCAGGGTTTCAGCAGCGTGAGGGGTGAGGTAGTGCCGTAGTCTGGCGATATTCCGGAGGTGATGGAAGGCGGTGCCAGTTGTGGTGCGGATGTGAGGGAGAAAGGACAGCTCAGGGTCGAACAAAACGCCGAGGTTCCTGACTGGCTTTGAGAGGTGGAGAGTGCAGCCTTGGATGCTGATGGTGTCAGCGCCTGAGGTGCGGAGGCGCTGACGTGAGCCAATCAGGAGGGCCTCGGTTTTTCGCACGTTGAGCTGAAGAAAGTTGTCTCTCGTCCAGGACTCGATGTCGGACAGGCAGGCTGTCAGGACATCGGTGGTCGTGGAGTTGAGAGTAGAGGAGGAAAGGTAGAGTTGGGTGTCATCCGCATACATGTGGAAGTTAACCCCATGTTTGCGGATGATGTCACCAAGGGGGAGCATATAGAGGGTGAAGAGGAGGGGACCGAGGACAGAGCCCTGAGGGACACCACATGAGACAGTACGGGGGGTGGAGGAGAAGCCATTCGTTGAGACGAAGTGAAGACGGTGGGAAAGGTAAGAGCTAAACCATTCAAGGACAGTGCCTTGAAGGTTGAGGTGGGAGGACAAGCGGTGGAGTAGGATAGCGTGGTCGACCGTATCGAATGCTGCCGATAGGTCGAGGAGGACGAGGAGACAGAGGGAGCCCTGGTCACAGATAGTCAGGATATCATTGGTGACCTTGACCAGGGCAGTTTCTGTGCTATGAGCAGCACGGAAACCTGACTGAAGGGGTTCAAAAAGAGAATGGGTGGAGAGGAAAGAGCGCAGTTGGGAGGCGACAACTCTTTCCAAGACCTTGGAGAGAAAGGGGAGGTTGGAGATGGGCCGGTAGCTTGATAGCTGCGACGCATCAAGGGAGGGTTTTTTCAGGGTGGGCGTGATGATGGCAGTTTTTAATGGAATGGGGACAGAGCCAGAGGAGAGGGACAGGTTTATGATGTCAGTGATGTGTGGGGCAAGAAAATGGAGCTGGGAGATAAGGAGTGGAGTGGGGATGGGGTCAAGGGAGCAGGTGGTTGGTTTTAGGGATAGGATGAGTTCAGTGACAGAGGGTGGGGAAACGGGTACGAAGGTGTGTAGGGGAGGATGGGTAGGAGTCGGAGTGTGGGAGGGAAGGGGTGGGTGGACCCCGGGGTCCTCTCGCTGGCGAGGAGAGGGCTCTAACCCCTGAGCTCCGGCGAACTCCACTTGTTGCAAATGACACCAAAGTCAAAGGCAGGATTGCATTTTTAAAAATAATTATGAAGTTATAACTATTGGCAGCGCAAAACCCCCGCCTCGTTCGTCCCGATCCACACCACTTATGTCTCTTTTTTTTCCTTGAGGACGTGTTTCACAAACTTGGTCTCCATTCCCTCGAGTTCAGAAGGGTTGAGGGCTGATCTGATGGAGGTTTTTAAAATAATAAAGGGATTCGATAGGGTAGATACTGAGAAACTATTTCCTCTGGTGGTGGTGGGGAGTGTTAATCCAGAACAAGGGGGAGGGCATCATCTTAATATTCGAGCCAAGTCACTTAGGAGTGAAATCAGGGGCGGTTTGTCATCCAAAGGGTTAGTGGGAATCTGGGACTCTCTCCCCCTCTCTGTCTCCCCCAAATGGCTGTGGGTTATGATTGTGGATCCATTCACGTTGTCCGGACTGAGGTGGGTTGATGGTCAGGGGATCAGGGGATACGGGGCAAAGGCGGGGAATTGGACTTGAGGTATAGATCAGCCCTGATTTTATACGATGGCGGAACAGGCTCGACGGGCTGAATGGCCTCTTTCAATGTGTATTATCTATGTATGTGTTCCTGACACACAGTGGATGAAGAGTAAGATGAGACTGACGGGCAATAAAAGATCCGACAAGCAGCGAATCAGTCAAATGGCTCTGGACCACTTGAAGAGGATGAGATATCCAAATCGGGTAAGTATCTCAGCAACTTTGTGTGTGTGGGTGGGGGGCGGGGGGGGGGGGGGGATAAGGAAACTTGCCCAACGTTTCGCCCTGACCTGACCCGCCCGGGAATCGAACCCGGGTCCTCTCGCTTGCGAGGCGAGGGCTCTAACCCCTGAGCTACATGACTCTACCAGAGATCAGGAGTGGGTGGAGAGCGAGGAGGTCGGGGGGTAGGAGGGTGACTGAAAGCACGGATGGTCGAAGAGGAGGGTGTTGAGACAGGCCATGAAGTCGGCGAGGGAGGGAGGGAGGGAGAGAGGCGAAGGGCCTGTGGGATGGAGTTAGAAAGTGATGAATGTCAATGGGTGAACTGACAATACTTTGTTCCCTCACAGAAAATACCCCTAAAACCCTCAGAATCAAAGCACAAGAAGCACGAAGGTTTAATGAGCTCGATCCAGGACTGGGCAGAACGCACAATAGCGGCCCAGTCCCAGTCCGGCAGAGTGCTGGTGAGTGTTGAAAGATAATAATAATAATAATAATAATAATCCTCGCAATTGATACAAGCGTCTTATCCCGTCGTCGAGACTTCTCAAAGCGCTTCGCAGAATATCGGGTAAAGTGTGGTGACTGTGTATTTTGTGGGCGAAACGCGGCAGTCAATTGTCTTCCTCCCTACCTACCCCCATCTCCAACCCCACCCCCACACCCCCATCCTGATCCCCACCACCAGCTCGGGTCCAAATCCCTGACCGTCCAGGGCCTTGGGACTTCCTCCCGACGTGAAAGGGGGCCGTGTGAATGGCATTTGCTGTTGGTGTTGTTGATCGACTGTGTGTGTGTGTCCTCTCCTGCCAGATGATAATTGTGTTCGTGCTCAGCTTCGCTTCGCTGCTCATCTACTTCTTCAACTCCATGGAGTAAGTATTCACACGGAGTAAATGGGACTGTAGTCACATCAACATGTTGCACTTACACAGCGTCCTTCATGTGGGGTAGAGTCCCTGAGAGCGTGACAGTGGCTTAGTCTGACTCCGAGCCGGGGTGGGTGGGTGGGGGGGCGGAGGTTGACCGTAAGCACGATGAAAAAAGGAAGGTCTTTAGGCGGGATTTGAAGGTGGGGAGGGAGCGAAGGGTGGGGTGGGGGGGGCGAGGCGGAGGGATTGAGGGAGAGAGTGACTGAGTTTCGGGGCGTAGGGGGCTGAAAGCACAGGAGGATTGATTGGGGACCCAAATGATCCAAGTCACATGTCTTGAGGATCGCTTTTCCGGGGGTAATAATCCCTTCAAAACCATAAATAAATAAAAAATATGATAATAATTCGGTGGCTTCAACCCACGGCTGTTTGTGGGGGACGCTGCTGTGCGCGATCGGCTGCCGGGATTCGCCCACAAAATACACAGTCACTGCACTTCACAGTGCATCCCGTGAGGCGCTTTGAGACGTCTCGAAGACGTGATCAGGCGCTGTATCGAATGCGAGGATTGTTGTTACGATAAATAACTCGTGGGAGTGGCCGATAGAGATTTTCATCCTCAGAAATAATTTATTATTTCTTTCTTGCGTTGCATTTTTTCTTTCCCGCAGAAACTATGACGTCTCCCAGATTATCCTCGATGAAGTGGAGTTGATTGACGTGGGTTTCAATGCATTTTTTACCATCTACTTTGGATTACGGGTAGGTACTCTTGTTTGGCCCAAAGTTATATTGTTTTTGTGGAGTTCCCTGTGGCTCAGGGGTTCGAGCCCTCGCCTCGCAAGCGAGAGGACCCGGGTTCGATTCCCGGGCGGGTCAGGTCAGGGCGAAACGTTGGGCAAGTTTCCTTACGTCCCCCCCCACACACACACGCACACACACACACACACACGCGCCTCTGGTTACCGGCAGTCAGTAGGAACCCGGTTGTTAGTCGATTGGCGGATCGCTTTCCGGGGGTAATAATCCCTTCAAAAAAACCTAAAATAATAATAATAATGATAATTCGATCGCTTCAACCCACGGCTGTTTGTGGGGACGTCGCTGTGCGCAATTGGCTGCCGCGTTTTGCCCACAAAACACACAGTCACCACACTTTACAGTGTATCCTGTGAAACGCTTTGAGATGTCGCGAAGACGCGATCAGGCGCCGGGTCAAATGATTATTATTATTGTACCGGAGCAGACAAGGGCAGTTTGTTTGCAGTCGTTCGAGTCGCTCATCAGTCTGGCTGTTGTGATTTGTGTCCTTGACAGTTTGTGGCCTCAAACAATAAGCTGCGGTTCTGGTTTGAAATTAATTCCATTGTGGATTTCTTCACTATTCCTCCCACTGTGGTTTCCCTCTACTTCAAACAGGATTGCGTCGGTGAGTACAAGCTTTCGATCCTGTAGTAGAGGATGCACCCTGAACATTAATCGGTTTAATGTTGGATTTTGCGGGGGTGGGTGAGGTAGGTAGCGGAGTTCCCTGTAGCTCAGGGGTCAGAGCCCGCGCCTCGCAAGCGAGAGGACCTGAGTTTGATTCCTGGACGGGTCAGGTCAGGGCGAAACCTTGGGCAAGTTTCCTTATACCCCCGCACCGCACCCCCCGCAAAACACAGTCAATTCACTTTACAGCGCGTCCTTTGTGAAGCGCTTTGAGACGTCTCGAAGACGTGACGAGGGGCTGTGTCAAACGCGAGGGCGGTTATCGTTTTCGGGAAGTCCTTCGATCCTGACCAACTCTTGTGACGAACAGGTTTGAGGTTCCTCCGATCACTCAGGCTGATCCATCTGCCGGAAATCCTGCAGTACATAAAAATCCTGAAGAAAAAGTGAGTTGTTAGGGCTGCCTCGGGTGCCAATCACCCCCACGCTATTTGTAACTAACGTCGCATGTTATCAGGGCTTGGGAATGGAGCATATTCTCTGCTCCCACCCCTTTGGAACTCCAATCCCACAGTCCGTCTGCCTGGCTCTCTCCCTCCTTTGCCTCCCGCAAGACCCTCCTCTTCGACCAACCGCGCTTTCGATCTCCCCCCCTCCCGACCCTCACTACGTCGTGTAAATCTAACGTGTTGTTGTAGGTTTTCACTCTATTTCCTGCAGCACCTACATCAAGCTGACGAGTCTGATGTGTGTATTTCTTGGAACTTGGCTCTCAGCTGCCGGCTTCATCCACATGGTGAGTTTTTCCACAATGCGCTGACTGCCAACAGAGAGGACTGGAACCTCTCCACCGTTCAACGACAGTCGCACAGAAAGATAAACGCGAGGATGAGTATCCCGTGCACACAGGACAACACCCAAGTATCACTTGGCTCAGGGGTTTAGAGCCCTCGCCTCGCAACCTGGGTTCGATTCCCGGACGGGTCAGGTCAGGGCGAACCTTACTCCACCCTCCCACCCCACCACCTTCACACACACTCACACACACACACACACACACACACACACATGCGCGCCTCTGTTTACCAGCAGTCAGTAGGAACCCGGTTGTTATTGGATTGGCGGATCGCTTTTCCGGGGGTAATAATCTCTACCAAAAAAAAACGCACTCAATCCACGCAAACATGGGACGTCGCTGAGCGTAATTGGCTGCCGCGTTTAGACACACAGTCACTCCAGTGCATCCTACGAAGTGCTGTGAGACGTCCCGAAGACGTGATAAGGCGCTGTATCAAATGCAAGGATTATTATTGTTATTATCGGCACTAAGAACGCGATCGGTTTTGCATCGACAGATGAGAATTCGGGGGACCCGTGGCTGAAGGAACCAAACATCCATAAAATCACCTACTGGGAGTGTGTCTATCTGTTGATGGTCACCATGTCCACCGTTGGCTATGGCGATATCGTGGTCAAAACAATGCTCGGTCAAATCTTTATGATCTTCTTCATCATCGGCGGTCTGGTAAAGATCACCCTTCATTTCTTTACCCCACGTTTAGTCTAGTTTAGTTATCGATCTCGATCTCCTCGCACTCGTCTCACAAATCCCTTCACACCTCCCCACCCTCCAACCGACTCCAACCCAACTATCCACTGCCCTCCACTCGACTGGCTCCGGCCTCCTGCTTGTCCCCCGTGCCCTCCATTCCACCATCGGTGGCCGCGCTTTCAGCCTCTACGCCCCGAAACTTTGTCACTCTTCCCCCTCAATCCCTCCGCCTCACCCAGGATGGTTGGGGATGTGAAAGAGCCAGGATTTCCTGTAGTATTGGTTGGATAAACAGCAGCAGCTGAAGCTCAATGAGCCCAATAGCTTCCTCCTGTGCTGTAATTTCCTGGATTCCCTCTGAATTGCCTTCCTTTATCCCAAAGGGCCTGTTCGCGAGTCACGTCCCCGAGATGATTGAAATTATTGGAAGCAGGAAGAAGTATAATGGGAATTACAGGGCAGTGACTGGCAGAAAGTGAGCAAAAACTTCCTGGTCGATTTGCTGAGTTGGAGTCCCGTTATGTGATGGTTAACACGCTCGCCTCGCAAGCGAGAGGACCCGGGTTCGATTCCCAGGCAGTCTGAAACCTTAGGCAAATTTCTTTACTCCACGAACACACGCCTCTGTTGACCTAGCAGTATGTAGGTAATTTAATTTCGTCCACAAGACACACAGTCACTACACTTTACAGTACATCCTGTGAAGCGCTTTAAGATGTCTCAATAACACGGTAAGGTGCTATATCAGATGCAAGGATTATTATTATTAATTTGGAAGTGTGCATTTCATCTCTTGCAGGCACATTGTCTTGTGTGGCCATATCACCTTTAACTCGATGAGGGATTTCCTCAACGACTTCATCCATAAGGAGAAAGATGAAAGCAATGTGGTGGCCATAGTAGTTCTGGAGGAGTGAGTGAGACACCCGGCCTTCTCTATACCTACCCTTCGTCACGTTCCCTCCCTCCCCACCTTCAAATCCCACCTTTTTGATCGTGTGTGTGTGGGTCTGTATATGGCTGTCCTTCTGTGTCTGTGTTTGTGTGTGTGCTTGTCTGTCTGTGTCTGTCTGTGTCTGTCTGTGCCTGTGTGTGTGTGTATGTCCGCATGTGTGAGTGTGTGTTTGAAGGGCACTATATAAATGCAAGTTGTTGTGGTGTTGGCTCTTCGAAAGAACTCCCCAACTCGTTCCACTGCCCGATCTCACCCCATAGCCCTGTACCTTGTTGTCCTTTGTAATGGCGGTGGTGGCTCACGCTGGAGGTGTTCAGGGCAGGACACGGCTGACACCCTAGTCAGTCAACAAACAAACAAACCCACCCACCCACCCAGAACAGCCTGACAGCTCTAACTCCCTTCTGCGGCCGTTTACGCTCAGATTGCTTCCTTCAAGACCCTCCTCTTCAACCATCCGCCCCTTCGGTCACCCTCCATTCCCCCCTCCTGATCCCAACCCCCAGCTCGGGGTCCAAACCCCTGACTCTCCAGCGCCTTGGGACGCTCCTGACATGAAAGGCGCTGTGTAAGCATCATGTGTTGTTCAAATTCGGACGACCAAAATTTGTGGATTAACAGATTCTGCGCCCACCGCTTTATATCCCACAGTATTGAACCTGACGTGGATTTGTCGACTCTGTTCAAACTGAACCTCACCCGCTTAGAATTTTTACAAGGCTCGGTGTTTGAACACGAAAGTCTTGTCAGAGCTAAGGTAAGAATCATAGAATTATTATAATAATAATAATAATCCTTGCATTCGATTCAGTGCCTTATCATGTCTTCGCAACGTCTCAAAGCGCTTCACAGGATACGCTGTAAAGTGTATATTTTGTGGGCGAAACGCGGCAACCAATTGCGCACAGCGGCGTTCCCGCAAACACTCGTGGATTGACTGACCTGTGTTTCGCCCACAAAACACGCAGTCAATTCATGTTCCAATGTATCCTGTGAAGCGCTTTGAGACGTCTCAAAGATGTGATAAGGCGCTGGATCGAACGCAAGGATATTTTTTCCCCCTTGACTGATCAGCGCCTTGGGAACGTCCTCCCGATGTGAAAGGTGCTTTACAGGTGTAATGTTGTTGGTGGTGTTGTTGGTGGTGGTGTTGTTGACTAAACCATTTCTCTGTTGGGTGAAAGAGCAGGTGATCAAAGCAGATGCCTGTCTAATCCTCGCAGACAAGAACTCTACAAATGCAGAGGTGGAAGATTCCATTAATATTATGAGGTAAGAATGATGGAAGGTGGAAGGAACTTGACTTGATGGACGTCGGTCTTCATGTTCTTGTCACACCTCACTCGGACAGTCCTATTGAGATGTGATGGCTACTGATTTCAGTGTCTTACTCTAGGGCTATCTCTATAAAACAGTACGCTCCAGATGTCAGAGTCATCGTACAATTGCTTCAGTATCATAGCAAGGTCAGTCATCCAACCCGGAAACCCGCCTCCGTGCTTAATTCTCTCCAAACCAAACTGAGAATCCCGTGTATCCCACCAACATATAGGAGTTCCCTGGAGCTCAGGGGTTAGAGCCCTCGCCTCGCAAGCGAGAGGACCCGGGTTCGATTCCCGGGCGGGTTAGGTCAGGGCGAAATGTTGGGCAAGTTTCCTTACTCCCCCAACCCCCCCCCCCACACACACACACACACACGCGCCTCTGTTTACCAGCAGTCAGTAGGAACCCGGTTGTTAGTTGATTGTCAGAACGCTTTTCCAGGGATAATGATTCCTTCAAAAAATCAATCAATAAATCGAAGTGACCAATTTATTGATTTATTGTGGGACGTTGTTTGTGGGGACGCTGCTGTGCGCAATTGGGTGCCGCGTTTCGCCCACAAAATATACAGTCAGTCCACTCTGCGATATATTCTGCACGCAGACAGGTGGAAGGAGAACTGGATGGACCTTGGACTTCTTTTGCCCTCGGTCGGTCTCCAGTGAGGGGCGCTGTCTCAATGCAAGTTGTTGTTGTTGGTGTTGGTATTCCAGGCGTATCTACAGAACCTGCCCAACTGGGACATGAACCAGAGGGACATTGTCATCTGCCTCTCAGAGTTGAAGTTGGGTTTCCTTGCCCAGAACTGTGTTGTGCCAGGTTTCTCCACTTTGCTTGCGAACCTCTTCATCAAGAAATCAGATGTGAAGGTAAGAAATCCACACCCTTTTGCCTGTACGTATGTATCTCCTTTTTCTTTAACCTGGCATTTACTTTTATAATATCAAACATCATTTGTTTTTAAATCTGTTTTATCGATTTCCGGGGGTAATAATCCCTTCGGTCGGTCAATCGGTCGTTTCAATAATACTTGCATTTGATGTAGCGCCGAGTAAGGTCGTTCAGATGTCTCAAAGCTCCTCCCAGGGTATATTGTGAAGTGTAGTGACCGTGTATTTTGTGGGTGAAACACGGAAGCCAATTGCGCACAGAAGCGTCCCCATGGATTGAGCGACCGATTTTTTTGGGGGGTGGGATTATTACCCCCGGAAAAGCGATCGGCCAATCGACTAACAACCGGGTTCCTACTGACTGCTGGTAAACAGAGGCGCGTGTGTGTGTGTGGGGGGTTGGGGTGAGGGGGGAGTGAGGAAACTTGCCCAATATTTCGCCCTGACCTGACCCGCCCGAGAATCGAACCCGGGTCCTCTCGCTTGCGTGGCGAGGGCTCGAACCCCCGAGCTACAGGAATCCACAGTCCTGTAGAGCAGGAGCGCCTGCTGATAAGTGTGGTTGCCCTTTGTCGCTCACCAACCTCATACGGGCCGTTTCATCCCATCTCCAGATTACTTCCGGTACCTGGGTCGACAGTTATCTGGAAGGAATATCGAATGACCTTTACACGGAATATCTTTCTAACAGCTTCAACGGAATGAGCTTTGCTGCAGTGTGCAAGTGAGTGACCTCCAGCTCGACCAGATCAACAACCTATAACAACACCCCCCCCCGCCCACCCCCACCCCACCCCCACACGACCACCACCTTTCTAAGATATCAGCTTTGTCTCAGAAACACCCAGGATGGTCCAACTGGCGGCCCCCGGGCCACATCCGGCCCCCGAACCGATTTCATCCTCCCCCATCCCCCCATTTCATCTGGCCCACCCGCTTCCTCCGTCACCCATAAATGTCACATTATGTTTCTGGAAGGGAAACACAAAAGTATTGCTTATGCAGCTCTCCCCCCCCACCCCCACCCACCCAGACGTTTCTCAAACTGGGCAAATTTGGCCCTCGGCAGCTTCTCACCATCTCTCTCTCTCTCTCTCTCTCTCTCGTTGCAGCATTTGCTTTGTTAAGCTCAAGATACTGCTGATTGCCATTGAGCACAGAGAATTCGAGAACAAGAGGTGACTACATCTAAAGTCTAGCTGGAATCCTGCAGCTCGGCGGATAGAGCACTCGCCTCGCAAGCGAGAGACCCGGGTTCGAGTCCTGGCAGGGAGAAATGTCTTGCCCCCTGGGAAAGCGATCTGCCAATCGACTAACAACCGGGTTCCTACTGGGTAAACAGAGGCGTGTGTGCATGTGTGTGTGTGCGCGTGTGTGTGGGTGTGTGGAGTAAGGAAACTTGCCCAGTGTGTCTCCCTGCCCGGCTGGGAATCGAACCCGGGTCCTCTCTCTCGTGGCGAGGGCTCCTAGTAGGAATTGTTCTGCGCTTGGCTGACCAGTCGCAGTAACCTTCGGTCTCAGGCTACGTGTGTCCATTCCCTTTGCAGTTTATTAGTGAACCCTGGTGATCACATCAAGATACAACCACACACCTTAGGATTCTTTTTTGCTCGCAAACGTGGCAACGTGATCAGGTAATTATGACAAGTCCGGCTTTTCCTACTTTCCCGGAATTAAAAGGAGGATAAACATCAGTTTATCGGGGTGTGGGGTGCAGGGGTTGGTGGTGGGGGGGACGGATAGGGGGTTGACTCTCCATAATAATAATAATAATAATAATACTCCTTGCATTTGATTCAGCGCCTTATCGCGTCAATAACACCACCAACTTGCACTTGTGTAGCACCCTCTACGCAGGATAGCGTCTCAGAGCACTTAACCGTGGCGGAGCCTGACTGGGTGGCTGGGGGGCAAGGGCGGTGGTGGGGGGGGGTGGGGGGTGCTGGTAGGGGGTGGGGAGCTGCCCCTAAGCACGGTTGAAGAGGAAGGTTTTCAGGCGGGACTTGAAGGAGGAGAAAAAAAGGGGGAGGTCGTGTGGTGTATGTGTGGTCGCAAACTGACATCTGAGCTAACATTTCTACCTCTCTCTCTTGCTCTCCCCCCCACTCCCCCCACTCCCCCTTCCTCAGGGCAAACATTTACTGCAATTTATGCCATACAGACATTTATGACTTGAAGAGGATTAAAAAATGTATATGCAAAAGCTGTGAGTGGCCTCGATCTTCTTCCAATAATAATAACAATCAAATAATAATAATGATAGCATCATAAGCCTTGCAATTTGGCAGAGCACCTTATTGCATCATGGAGATGTCTCAAAGCGCTTCACAGAGTATACTGTTGGGAAGCTACCGGCCGGCACGATTGATTACACTCATGGCTCTTGGTCAGAAGGACCCGGGTTCGATTCCCGGGCGGGTCAGGTCAGGGCGAAACCTTGGGCAAGTTTCCTTCCTCCACGCACACACGCACACACACACCCACACACACACACACACACACAAACCTTGGGCAGGTTTCCTTATACCCCCCCCACACACACACACACATACACATGCGCCTCTGGTTACCGGCAGTCAGTAGGAACCCGGTTGTTAGTCGATTGGCGGATCGCTTTTCCGGGGTAATAACCCCTTAAAAAAAAATTACATAATAATAATAACTTGGTCACTTAACCCACGGCTGTTTGGGGGGACGCTGCTGTGCGCAATTGGCTGCCGCGTTTCGCCCACAAAACTGCAGTCAATTCACTTGACCGTATAGCCTGTGAAGGGCTTTGAGACGTCTCGAAGCCGTGATGAGGCGCTGGGTCAAGTGCGAGGATTATTATTGATATTATTATTATTATCTCCCGTTTCTCTTCGCAGCTGAAAATATAATGGCAGACATTCCTCTCGCCAAAGGTGAGGCCTATCGGGTTCTGGCAAGTCGATCATCAAAAGAGAGGTAAGAGACATCTTCCATCTCTGAGCTCAGTACTACACCTTAACACACAGCAGTCATCCAGCAGACAACATCTGTCTGTCTCACACGTGGATTCCAGGTGTTACGGGTCTTTCTTAAGTGGTTCGGATGGTGTATTATTAATAATAATAATAATAATAATAATAATCCTCGCATATGATACAGGGTCCCAAAGCCCTTCACAGGACATACTGTAAAGTGTGGTGACTGTGTATTTTGTGGGCGAAACGCGGCAGGCAATTGCGCACAGCGGTGTCCCCACAAACCCCCGGAAAAGCCATCCGCCAATCGACTAACAATCCGGTTCCTACTGACTGCCGGTAAACAGAGGCGCGTGTGTGTGTGTGTGTGTGGGGGGGGGAGAGTATAAGGAAACCTGCCCAAGGTTTCGCCCTGACCTGACCCGCCCGGGAATCGAACCCGGGTCCTCTCGCCTGCGAGGCGAGGGCTCGAACCCCTGAGCCACAGAGAACTCCTATATCAAATAATATTATTATTATTATTATAAAAGAGCTTTTTATAACCACGGGGTTGTTTCGGTCTGAGGATGATGGGTTCTCTGGCTTCGAAAGAGTGCGTTACTCATGTTCAGTTGGAGGAATTGACATGAATAGTGTCATCTATAGTGTATGTATTTATCACACAATTCACACAGACTCAGTGAGAGACACCTCAGTACCGAGCACATAAATATTTTATATTACTCTGTGTGTTGACTCTGCCTTTGCCAACCACACTCCTCTGCCGTGAAGTATTGTCGAGAGTATTTTTCATGACAAGCTTACAACTGGTTTAATGCCAAACATTCATAAATAATATAATTTACAGTGCTCGGCTGTCAGAGTTGACAGATGGATTATCTGGAGGATGTGCGTGGCATTTAAAAGAATCAAAATAAGTTCTTGCTTTGAGGACGGTCGTGTGCGTTGTGTGTTTTGTGTATGTGCGTCTGTTGTGTGTGTGTGTGTCGGTAGTGTGTGTTGTGGGGGGGGGGGTGGTAGGAGATGTGTGGGAACACGTCTGTAGGATGAGTGTATTTACATTCCATGTCTTGCATGTGGTTGTATCTGTAACATGTCAAAGGGTGAAACCTTAGATAAGTTTCATTGCTCCACACGCCTCTGTTGTAAGTAGGAACCTGGTTGTTAGTCGATTGACAGATCGCTTTCCCGGGGGTAATAATCCCTTCGACAATACTAACATGGTCACTCAACCCACGGCTGTTTGTGGGGACGCTGCTGGTGCAATTGGCTGCTACGTTTCACCCACAAAATACACCGTCGCTACACTTTACAGTGTGTCCTGTGAAGCGCTTTGAGACGTCTCGAAGACGTGATCAAATGCAAGGGTTCTTATCTTCTGGGCCTCACGCTCTCCGGAATTAGGTAAGCAAGGGGCGTTCCCCCCCAGGGAGAGAGAAAGAGAGAGCGACAGAGAGCGCATTCCATCCCGACAATCTCTCTCTGGGGTTTCCAGGTGTGGGGGGGGGGGGATGTGGGGAATTCTCGGAGGCTCTTAAGCCACGGTGACGGGTTTCCCAATTAATTGCTGGCCAAAAAGAACCGGATAGGTGAGAGCAGACAGTGCCTATGGAACCACACCCAGTCAGACCAGGCAACACCCTTGTTTGCAATCCCAAGCTTAATTTTTCATCTGAAATACAGTTTCAGGAGACGTGATGAGAGAGAGAGAGAGAGAGAGAGAGCGCAGAGAGAACGAGAGAGAGAGAGAGAGCGCAGAGAGAACGAGAGAGAGAGAGAGCGCAGAGAGAACGAGAGAGAAAGAGAGAGAGAGAGAACAGCTGCTGTTTAATTGCCAAACATTTCACGATTAGATTATTATTCAAATATCAGCGTGATGGTTTTATCCGAAGTTTACAGCTAACGAGACAGAAACTAACTAACTAACTAAAAAAGAATGTCAGCCACGTCTTAGAGCAATAAATCACAGGGAGAATTTACATCGCTGAGTGCGCAATACATCGACAAGATTATACACACAATCCCAGCCAGTAATATTTTGTGGTGACTTGCTTTATTTGCTCCCCTTAAACACGTTACATTATGGCTTATGGAATTTCATTTACTTGGATTGACAGCTTGATAAATATGTCTACCGCTGATGCCGTGAATTGCTGCCGGCATTATTATTATTATTAAAATCTGTCACGAGCAAAAAAGTTCTGAGGGATGACTGGGTGTGAAGATTAGTAGCGTGAAATAAATCATTCGGCGCTATTTCCTTGCCATTTACGGCTCTTCGAACTCCCTGGAGCTGTGTCAAACACTTTTACGTTGCGTTATTTTTCAAGGTTTATAGCTGGATCGCTCAGGGGGCTGTTTGCAAAGAAAGGAGCAGACAGAGTGGGGTGGACTGTGAGGGTTTAGTAACAGCGTAGAAACAGAAGGTCGCGCTTTCAGCCACCGCGCCCCGAAAACTCTGTCACTCGCTCCCTCAAACCCTCCGCCTCGCCTCCCCCCCCTCTCTCTCTCTCTCTCCCTCCCTCCCCACCTTCAAACGCCGCCCAAAGACCTTCCTTTTTGACCGTGCTTACGTTTTCGCTCTGTGTACCCAGCGGCGAGTAGGAACCCGGTTGTTAGTACAGTCACCTTTTCCGTGAGTATTCCTTCAGAAAAACAAAATAATAATAATTCGGTCACTCCAACCCACGGCTGTTTGTGGGGGGGGACGCTGCTGTGCGCAGTCGCCCACAAAACACCCAGTCACTCCACTTTACAGTGTATCCCGTGAAGCGCTTTGTGACGTCTCGAAGACGTGATGAGGCGCTGTGCCAAAGGCGAGGATTATTATTATATATTTTTGTTTGTGGAACGGGATGGAGCTCGGTCTTTTGCTGAGCAAATTCTTACGGGCTTATCAGCACAGAAGCAAATGCTTATATTCTTACGTGTGGTTTGTTGCGAGAGAATGCACCGGGAATGGTTTGTGTGATTCGGAGGATTAATCAGGCGCCTGCTGATAAGGTAACTGCATTGGACCAACGCAGTATATTCTCGTAAGGCACTATTCATCCCTCGCTGATCTGACTGCACCTGCGCCTTTCGTTCCCATTCTAGTGCAATCTTCACGGGTTCAGCCAAGTCTGAGGTAGCGCAGAGGCTCGAGAACATTCCCTCGTCAATCTCAGAGCCAGACTGATAACGTCAGCTTAATGTCGCCACAAAAGATGATCGTTTCTATCCATTGGAATGAGAAAGATTAGGTCTGGCCATGTGGAATGTGGTAAACAGGTGATTTTAAAGAAGGGGTGGAGCGGTGGGGGGAGAGCAGGAGACTGATCTCATGACTGTCTGTGCAGGGAATTTAATCCAACCTTCGTGTTTCGAACTCGAGGAACTCTGCTGATAATCCCTCACGCAGCCCAACGTAGGATTGACTCTTTGCAGCTTTATTGAGACGTTTGACCCGGCGCCTGATCGCGTCTTCGAGACGTCTCAGAGCTCTTCACGGGGTACAATGTAAAGGGTAGTGACTGTGTGTTTTGTGGGCGGAACGCGGCAGCCGATTGCGCACAGCAGCGTCCCCCACAAACAGCCGTGGGTTGAGTGACCAAATATCTATTTGTTTAGTTTGAACAGATTATTACCCCCTGGAAAAGCGATCCCCCAATCGAGTAACAACCGGGTTCCTACTGACTGCTGGTAAACAGGGGCGCGCGCGTGTGTGTGGGGCGGGGGCGGGGGTGGGGGGGTGGGTGTGGGGGGGCGGGGGGAGCAAGGAAACTTGCCCAATGTTTTGCCCTGGTCCTCTCGCTCACGAGGCGAAGGCTTCTAACCAACTACGTGGTGTGGGATGCGGTGGAACGAGAGAAGGCTGAGGAGATGGGACATTGACACCAGTCGATCAGAATGTACTCGTTCTCTGTGACGAAGCGTTACTTGTTTTTAAAAAAAATTCCATCAACATCTCGCGTAAGAAAAAAATAAAAAACAGCCCACGGTTAAGATTTGCCCTCTCTGCAGGTTTCAGAAGATAGTGGAGGAAGATGATGAATATGAAGATGCCAGGAATTACGACTCAACTGGAATGTACCACTGGTGCCAGCCCAAGAACATCAAAGAAGTCTCTCTGGTTGGTTTTAGACCGTAGGTGCCACCCAAGGTGGGCAATTGGCACCTCGGTTGGGCGGGAATGTTGAGTGCGCGCAATTGGCTGCCGCGTTTCCCCCTCAAAACACACAGTCACTACGCTTCACAGAGTATCCCGCCAGGCACTTTGAGACGTCTCAAAGACGTGATCAGGCGCCGGGTCAATTGCGCGGCTTATTTTATTATTATTCTTAAGACGGAGATGCAGAACAGTAATAGACAAATAATAATAAAAACGATCCTCGCGTCGATACGACGCCTTATCACATCGTCGCGACGTCTCGAAGCGCTGCTCAGAATAGACCGTGAAGAGGATTGGCCGTGTGTTTTGTGGGCCAAACGCAACAGCCAATTGCGCACAGCAGCGTCCCCACAAACAGCCGTGGGTTGAGCGACCAAATTATTATTGATTTATTCATTTATTTTGAAGGGATTATTACCCCCCGAAAAAGCCATCCGCCAACTGGGTTCCTACTGACTGCCGGTAAACAGAGACGTGTGTGTGTCTATGTGGGGTGGGGGGGGTGGAGCGGGGGCGGGGGGGGAGTAAGGAAACTTGCCCAATGTTTCGCCCTGACCTGACCCGCCCGGGAATCGAACCCGGGTCCTCTCTCGCTTGCGAGGCGAGGGCTCTAACCCCTGAGCGCCAGGGAACCCCACTTAATAAGCATAGGCCGCGACCAGGAGCTAATCTTAACGTGCAGTTGTGGCTTTCTCCCCCACGCCCCCACCCCCCCCCCCGCCCCCCAACACCACCCCACACCCCCACTCCCTCTCCCCATGGCCCCCTCGGAGGTCAGACTTCCCCCCAGTGTCAAGCGCTCCGGGACGCAAGCCCGGGCGAAGGGGGCGCCGGGTAAACACACGACGTTGTTGTTGCGCAGGACCGTCATACAGCGGGCAGCCGCAGTCTGTGCAAACACGTGATTGTGTGCGTCTTTGGGGACGCTCGAGCCCCGAGCCTGGGGCTAAGGAACTTCATCATGCCCCTGAGAGCCAGCTGCTTCACCTACGATGAGCTGAAGACCATCGTGCTGGTGGGATCGTTGGATTACCTGACATCCGAGTGGCACAGCATCAACTACTTCCCCAAACTATTCATCATGATGGTAGGTGTGAGCGCACGGGAGCAGCTTTTTGCGCCACTAGTTTTCGAGGCCTTATCGACGGGATTGATTGATCGTCCTCGCATTTGAAACGTGTGTGTGTGGGTGGGGGGGGGTGGAGGGGGTGGGGGAGTAAGGAAACTTGCCCAACGTTTCGCCCTGACCTGACCCGCCCGGGAATCGAACCCGGGTCCTCTCGCTTGCGAGGCGAGGGCTCGAACCCCTGAGCTCCGGGGAACTCCACGAGCGCTTCACAGGAAACACTGTAAAGTGGAGTGACTGTATTTTGCAACCTAAATACTCAACTGAACCATGAATATGTGGGCCACTCCCTTCCCACCTTCAACCCCCCCCACCACCCCCCCCCACCCATCGCCTCCCTCCCCCTCCCACACCTTCCTTTCTGGGTCACTCCCTACCCCACTCCTCCCCACCCCCTCCCCTCGCTCTCCCCCTGGGCTCGTCGTCAGACTCCGTCACCGCGAAGCGCTCCAGGACGCTACCCCACTTGAAAGGGCGCTCCATCGGGTGCAAGTTGTTGTTGGTGTCATTTACCTATTGTGCCCTCAGGGCTCACCTCTCTGCCGTGCGGACTTAAAGAGCGTCAACATCGGCTGCTGCGATATGTGTGTGATCCTCTCCTCCAACTGGGTGAAGTTCAAAGAGAAACCTCTGCAAGATAAAGAGTGCGTTCTGGCTACCCTCAACATCAAAGGCATGCTGTTTGAGGAAAGCTTAGCCGATGAACAGTTCTCCTCCATCAGTTTAGGTATGAATGTTGAGCGTTATATTATTATTAGTAGTATTAATATTAATTATTAATCGCAATAATAATAATCCTGGCACTTACGCCCACAAAATACAGGCAATTCCTGTTACGGTGAAGGGCTTTGAGACGTCCCGAAGGCGTGATACGGTGCTGTGTCAAACACAAGGATTATTATTATTATTATCACTATTGATACAGTGCCTTATTGCATCTTCGATTCGCGGCAGCCGATTGCGCACAGCAGTGTTCCCCACAAACAGCCGTGGATCGAGCGACCAAACTATCATTTATTTATTGGAGGAATTATTTCCCCCAGAAAAGCGATCCCCCAATCGACTAATAACCGCTACTGACTGCTGGTAAACAGAGGCGTGTGTGTGTGTGCGTGTGTGAGTAATGTTTCTCCCCGCCCGGGAATCGAACCCAGGTCCTCTCACTTGCGAGGAGAGTGCTCTAACCACTGAGCTACAGGGAAGGGAATAACTTTCGGGGGGGTGTGGGGGGGCTACAAGTGAGCCAAGCTGCGATGTGCATTTCAGCTCAGACACTCAATGAATCTCGTGGTGACTTGAATCAACATCCAGTCTGTTTGACAGCCTCTGGTCATTCACAAGGAAACAGCTCGACACAGTGCACGTTAGGAAATACTTGCGGGAGATAAATATTTTAATTGGAACTTCTTTGAGAAGCCCTTAAATGAGACTCGTATTAATCACCGGCCCTGCTCGCATGCTCCAGTCGGAGAGAGAGAGAGAGAGACGGAGAGCAGGCAGAGGAACATTAATCAATAGGCTCCCAGTCTGACGGGCCTGGAATCCATCCAGATGGAAAATGCTGCAATGTTCAGTGGATTTAGCAATGGTTTGTGTTTGTCGACTGTTTACCGGCAGTCAGTAGGAACCCGGTTGTTAGTCAATTGGCAGTTTGCTTTTCCGGGGGTAATAATCCCTTAAATAACAACAATGACAACAGTGTCACTCAATCCAGAACTGTTTGTGGGGTCGCTGCTGTGCGCAATTGGCTGCCGTGTTTCTCCCACAAAATATGCAGTCACTACACTTTGCAATGTATTCCATGAAGCGCTTTGAGGCGTCTCGAACGCAAGGATTATTATTTTTATTATTATTAATTAAGATTTAATTGTCCCTGGCCCAGGAACACCGAAACCCCACGTAGAGCTAATATTGCCGCCTCAGTTCAGAATCGCTCTCTAATTTGGTTCGATTAGCATCAAAAGTACCCCTTTTCCTGGCTCGTTATAATTAACGGCCGTACAGAAAGATGCCAGAGGCGCGAGGAACTGAACAGTTTCCTAATTCGGTGACTTTTACAGGTAAGATTAATGTCTAATCGTGTCGAACACTGCTTTATTTTTTATATAGACACTAAGGCAAGAGAGGAGAGTAATGACCTGCAAGACAACTTCCCCAAACAGTACTTCAGAATCCCTACCATCACCTCCTTGGGTAAGTGATGTGGGGAATGTGGCTTTACATGAACTCTGGGCATGTTCAGCGTTAGGTTCTGCCCTGAAATGCTTTCCCCCATCCCTGTCCTCCACCCTCCATCACTCTCCCTCGTCCTCCTCGCCTCCCGTCCCCACTTGAGCTTCCCACAGCCTCCCTCTGCTCCGGCCTCCAGCTCGGTGGTTCGAGAGGGCGCTCTCGCCTCGCAAGTCCGGGTTCGTTCGATTCCCGGGCGGTGCAGGGCCACACCTTCAGCAAGGAACCGGAGCCGGGTTGTTAGTCGACTGGCGTGTCGCTTTTCCGGGGGTAATAATCCATCCCCCCCAAAAAAGAATGGCCACTTCCCTCCACGGCTGTTTGTGGGGATGCCGCTGTGCGCAATTGCCTGCCGCATTTTGCCCACAAATATACACAGTCACTACACTTTACAGTGTATCCTGCGAAGCGCTTTGAGACGTCTCGAAGACGTGATGAAGCGCCATGTCAAATGTGAGGATTATTAGTGTTATTATTATTACAGATCTCATAGAATGGTGGAATAGGCTCGATGGGCTGAATGGCCCACTCCTGTTCCTATGGGACATGACATGTCAAGCGACTGCCAGGATGGTGGAAGGCAAACTGGATGGACCTTGGTCTTCCTCCACCGGCAAGTCCTTATGTTCTCGTGTACACACTGACAGTCCATTCTCTTGTGTTGCCATTCCAGTGAATGAGTCTAGTGTGCGGTATCTGGACCAGGAGAGCTGGGATGAAGCTGATATTGACCTGTACCTCACACGGCCATATGCGAGTGGATGCGTCTTTGCAGCGAATATTTTGAACTCGTTAATGTGTGCGGTGAGTTCAAGCTCAGCTTCTCCTCGTGTCCTGTAGCGTAGAGGAATCCAGGATTAGAGCCCTCGCCTCGCAGGCGAGAGGACCTGGGTTCGATTCCCGGACTGGTCAGGTCAGGGCGAAACTTTGGTGTCCTTACTCCACACACACACACACACACACACACGCGCCTCTGTTTACCGGCAGTCAGTAGGAACCCGGTTGTTAGTCGATTGGGGGATGGCTTTTCCGGGGGTAATAATCCCTTCAAAGACAAAGCCAAATAATAATTTGTTCACTCAATCCACGACTGTTTGTGGGGACGCTGCTGTGCGCCATTGGCTGCGGTGTTTCACCCACACAACACACGCTGCCAAGTTTAATCGGTGACATTCGGGAATTCAGGTTTTTTTCCCAGTTAAAAATTACTCAGGGAAGAGAGAGAGAGAGAAGCGATATCGAGTTCCGTTCTGGGAAATTGCTCCCACACTGAGGTCGCACGACATCTCGAGATGTTACTGAGAAATCGTAGTCTTTATCCTGTGAAGGGCTTCGAGACATCTCGAGCACCTGAATCAAACTCAAGGATTATTGTGTTCTTGAGAGGTTTGGCTTTCCTGCCAGACGGGTTCCTTGAATACAATGATCCGGTCATGACTTGGCCCTACCTCGAGCCCTTCAAGAGAGATCTTTGCCAGGAGTTTAACAATAAAATATCTGACCCCCAAGGTCTCCATTTTCCCCAGTCCTTCATTCGCTGGTGTTCTGTCTGGTCTGCATTACGCATTCTCTCGTTTCTGGTGAATCTTCGCGAGTCAGACTTTTTTTTTTTGGGTGTGTAAAGGAATGGAGAAAAAAAAAGGTTCGTTTTTTGTTTGCAGAACTTAAACACTGACATTCAGGAATTCAGTCTTTTTTTCTCCCAGTTTACACAGCGGAGAAAGAAAGAGAGAGAGAGAGAGAGAGAAGTGATATCAAGTTCCGTTCTGGGAAATTGCTCCCACACTGAGATGTTACTGAGAAATCGTATTCTTTATTGGAAGCGACGAGCACGGATCTGGTTTCTTTGATGATTTTTTACCGAGTTCTGGGAGAAATCGTGGGCGTTTTCGTGCGGCTGAAAAACCTTTTTCAAAAGTGCACTGATGAAGGCACATCAACCCGCGGCTGTTTGTGGGGATACGCTGCTACGCGCAATTGGCTGCCGCATTTCGCCCACAAATACACAGTCACTACACTTTACAGTCTATCCTGTGAAGCGCTTTGAGACGTCTAGAAGACGTGAAAAGCGTTATATCAAATGCAATGATTATTATTATTATTATTATCAGCCTTACAGCTCAGCTGACGTTACATTGTCGGTTCTCTCGCTCACTCCTCAATCCCCAATGTAAACTCCCGATTTTTCCCAGTTTGACTTCTGCTTTGGTAATAATAACCATAATAATAATAATAATAATCCTTGCATTTGATATAGCGCCTTATCACGTCTTCGAACCGTCTCAATTATTAGTACACAGAATATACTGCTGGGTAAACAGAGCCGCGTGTGTGTGTGTGTGGAGTAAGGAAACTTGCCCAACGTTTCACAGAATAATAATAATAATAATCCTTGCATTTGATATAGCGCTTTTCACGTCGGGAGGACGTCCCAAAGCGCTTCACAGAACACACTGTAAAGAATAAAGTGTAGTGACTGTATATTTTGCGGGCGAAACGCGGCAGCCAATTGCGCACAGCAGCGTCCCCCACAAACAGCCGTGGATTGAGTGACCAAGTTATTATTTTTTTTTGAAGGGGATTATTACCCCCGGAAAAGCGATCCGCCAATCGACTAACAACCGGGTTCCTACTGACCGCCGGTAACCAGAGGCGCTCGTGTGTGTGTCGGGGGAGTGAGGAAACTTGCCCAGCGTTTCGCCCTGACCAGGAATCGCTCCCAGGTCCTCTCGCTTGCGAGGCGAGTGCTCTAACCCCTGAGCTACAGGACTCCACCTGACACCTGAAGCCACTTGGAGGGACCCACACCAGCTTAGAAACTAATTAATCAGGCTGCGATTTCAACACATTAATCAGAGCTGAATAGAGGCAGGTCAGATAGACAGAGCTGCCGATGGGTTTTAGATTTCTTTCGTCAATACTTCCTCATGGAACTACATCCCAGAAACCTGATCTGCTCTCAGCAAAGCACATCGGAAGATGCAAGAACTGCACCAAATCCGTTTGAATGGAATCAATTGATGAGCAAATGTCTCGAATGCAGTCTGCTTTTGGCCCCCGTTATTTATCCCTTATTTTTATTTCGGGTTTTATGTTTTATGGAACTCGGCAGTTCCTGGAATCAGAGAATCATACGGCGCAGAAGGAGGCCATTCGGCCCATCGTATCTGTGCTGGCTCTTTGAAAAGAGTTGTCCAAATCAATCCCTCTCCCACTCTCTCCCCATCGCCCTGCAAACTTGTCCTCTCCAAATAATTATCTCTCTGACAGAAAATTGGAACCAGATGTGGGCCGTTTGTTTGGACGTTCAATGCGGTTCACGTAGAAACTGGGTTAAAAGCAGAAGCCTTTACAGTATATAGCACTCCATGAACAAACCTTTATTGATAATAATCCCGGCATTTGACACAGCGCCTTATCACGTCTTCGAGGCGTCTCAAAACGCTTCACAGAATATGCCGTAAAGTGTAGTGCCTGTATATTTTGTCAGCGAAACACGGCAGCCAAGTTTCCTTACTGCCCCCCCCCTCCGCACACCCCCCACCACACACACACACACGCCTCTGTTTACCAGCAGTCAGTAGGAACCCGGTTGTTAGTTGATTGACCGATCGCTTTTCCGGGGGTAATAGTCCCTTCAAAAATAAAAATAAAACAATAATAATAATTATAATTTGGTCACTTAACCCACGGCTGTGTGTGGGGAGACGCTTTGAGACGTCTCGAAGACGTGACGAGGCGCTGGATCGAATGCGAGGATTATTATGAACGGACGAAGGCTGGAAGGGAGAGGGTTGTCAGGATCTGGGTGGTTGAGGGGGTGGGTGAGGGGGTGGGTGAGGGGGAGCTTAAGGCACCCACCGTTGAGCTAACTTAACCCAATTCGAAGCTCAGTGTTGTAAACGTGCCACATTCTCCGCTGGTTACACAATGGAACCCACGGGGAGTGGCTCGTGGCCAGCCATTAATCTGACAAACATTTGTAATGGGTTTTACACATCGGGAACTGGTTTGAAAGAGTCGCCTGGTGTGAGTTACACAAGTTGTTAGGCTGAGCGGCTCTCGCTCAGCCAGTCCGGGATGGTGACAGCATTTATGTTTATGCTTCGTAAATATTACCAGCTGCTGAGGCCGTTCAGTGAAGGCATCGCGTTGGTTTAAACAGCCAGCAGTTCTCGTCCTTCCTCCAGCAAGTCTTACCGTTCTGATTATAATAAAATAATAACAATAGTAATAATGATAATAATCCTTGCGTCCCATAGAGCGACTCCCAGCGTCTTCGAGACGTCTCAAAGCGCTTCACGGGACACGCTGTAAGGTGAATTCGCTATATGGGCGAAATTATCTTGGGATACAGTATTGGGTTTTCAGCCACTACGGCCCCATACTCTGGAACATTCTCGCTCTATCCCTTCCCCCCCCCCCCCACCCCACCATCTTCAGGTCGTGTCTGATGACCTTCCTCTTTGACCGGTGCAGGTTAAACAGCAGCTAACGTTGGGTGTGTTCCCACCGTACCAAAGCTTTCAGAGAACCCGGGTTCGATTCCCGGGCGGGTCAGGCCAGGGCGAAACATTGGGCAAGTTTCCTTACTCCCCCCCAACCACCACACACACACACACACACACACACACACACACGCGCGTCTCTGTTTACCGACAGTCAGTAGGAACCCGGTTGTTAGTCAAATGACTTTACAGTGTATCCTGTGAAGTGCTTTGAACATAGAACATAAGAACATAAGAATTAGGAGCAGGAGTCGGCCATTCGGCCCCTCCAGCCCTGCCCCGCCATTCAATAAGATCATGGCTGATCTATTCTAACTCCACCCGCCCGCCTTATCCCCATATCCCTTAATCCCTTTATCCACAAGAAATCTATCAATCTCAGTCTTGAATATGTTCAAGGACTCTACCCTTTGGGACAGAGAATTCCATAAATTCACAACCCTCTGAGTGAAGAAGTTTTTCCTCAACTCAGTACGAAAGGGTTTACCCCTAATTTTAAGACTGTGACCCCTGGTTACAGTTTCTCCAACCGGGGAAAATGTCTCCCATTCTGTCGTGCCCCTTAATAATCTTATAGGTTTCTATAAGATCACCTCTCATTCTTCTATATTCTAGAGAATATAGGCCTCAATTGCTCAACCTATTCTCATAACTCATCCCCCTCATCCCAGGTACCCACCCAGTGACTCTACGCTGTACCCCCCCCCAAGGCGAGTACACCCTTTCTTAAATAAGGAGACAAAACTGCACACAATCCTCTCGGTGCGGTCTCACCGGGGCCCTATACAGTTGCAGTAAGACTTCCCTACTCTTATATTCTCACCCTTTTGTAACAAATGCCGACATACCGTTAGGCATCCTAATCACTTGCTGTACCTGCAAACTTTTTGTGACTGGTGTACAAGGACACCCAAGTCCCTCTGAACGCTCACACTGTCGAGTCTCGCCCCTTCTAAAAAGTAATCTGCTCTACTGTTTTTGCCGCCGAGGTGGATGACTTCACACTACCCTACATTATTCTTCACCTATTTGCCCACCCCCCCGGCCTATCTATATCTCGTTGCATTTTTTTAATGTCATCCTCGGTGTTTACTCCCCCTCCTGGTTTCGTGTCATCCGCCACTTTGGATTTTTAAGTTCGATGAGACATCTCGAAGACGTGATAAGGCGCTGGATCAAATGCAAGGATTATTATCATTACTATAGATGACTGAATTCTGGAATGGACTGTAATGGAACCTCTCAGTTTATTGCACCCTCAGCTTTGACCCTCATAACACATTGCCTGGATATAAATTACCCCGTATTACATTTCAACTGACTTTAATATTTTAATTGCGCTGTGATTTTAAATGATGGGACTGAACGCGTGGTTTAATGAGCGATTTGGAATGTGACTGAACTTTAATTAACCTTCTGAGTGTTCTGCCTGCAAAGATCATTTCATTAGCGCCCACCAGGCATTTAGTTATTTATTAATGGTCCCAATGGTTATTTACTCTGAGATATTGAATGATTTATCCAAACATCAGTTCAACTTTATGTAACTTCATTTTAAGGGAAGATCAGTTTGCAAGCTCTGTAAGGCCGAGTTTCTGTGAAGAGCTTTGAGACGTCTATAACAAATGCAATAATAATCATCTTGCGCTTGATACAGAGCCTTATCGAGTCTTCGAGACGTCTCAAAGCGCTTCACGGGGGTAAGCGAGAAGGCGCTGTATCAAATACAAGGATTATTATTATCATTATAAATCAAACAACCGTGTCTTTTTCCCTCATTCAGACTTACTTCAATGAAAATATCCTGACCCTGATCCGCACATTGGTGACAGGTGGAGCAACACATGAGTTGGAAGAGCAGTTAGGGGATGAGGATGTGTTAAGAGGCGGCTCGGATATTGAGCACCACATGGTGAACAGGCAGAGGTGCAAGTTAGCCAGGATGACCCTGTGTGACAAACGGTTCAGAGAGTATGCGGTAAGTGGAGATCCCTGTAGCTCAGGGGGTTAGAGCCCTCGCCTCGCAAGCGAGACCCGGGTTCGATTCCCGGGCGGGTTAGGTCAGGGCGAAACATTGAGCAAGTTTCCTTACTCCCCCCCCCCCCACACACACACCTCTGTTTACCTAGCGGTAAGCAAGAACCCGGTTGGCGGCTGGCGTTTACGGGGGTAATAATGCCTTCAAAAAAAAGTAAATCCACGCCTGTTTGTGGGACGGACGCTGCTGGGCGCAATTGGCTGCCGCGTTTCGCCCACAAAATATACGGCCAATTCACTCCACCGTGTAACCTGGGAGTCGCAGAGCAGCGGCAGGAACAAAATAAAGAACACAAACGAAGCTAAGCCTCAGCAACAACAACAAAATTGAATCCTCCCACTGAGTCCTCCCAGAAGAATTCAGCAGGGCCTTGTAAACGTATAATATAAAAATAATAATCCTTGCATTTGATGTAGCGCCTTATCGGGTCATTATTATTGCATTATTATGTAGTCCTGTGTTATTCCTTCTGTAGGACAATGGGAACTATGGAGACCTGTTCTGTAAAGCTTTGAATGTTTATGGAATTCTTTGCTTTGGGCTTTTCCGCTTACAGAATTCCAAATTCGAGTCGAAGGCAAGGTAAATCAATCTCTCTCACACCGCTGTCCATGTCCGTTAACCAGCTATATTTGCCCCTCGGTTATCAGTGTGCGCGGTAGTGGAACGACTGATCTTACACCACGTTCTGCACTTAATAATAATTAAATTATTATCATTGAAGGTGGGAGGTGGGCGATAAACAGAGACTAACCATTCCCTTCCCTTCTCTCTCAATATTAGATACGTCATCACCAATCCACCAGGTAATTTCAAACTGAATAACACAGATTTTGTCATGTGCTCAGTGCCATACAAAGACATCATCACCATTGAAACCCCTACCTATTGCTGGAAGAACTATTCGGCCAAATTCATTACCAATCCCACCCATCACAGGAAGTCAATAACCTTTGTTCCTCCTGTAAGAGTCAGCCTTCCCGCGCAGGTGCAAAGCAGACCCCCATCGATAGAAAATAAGGTGTGAGCCCATTTTGTCGCCCGCAGGCCTCTCCGCAGACCTGACTGTAAAGGTTTAGCAATAAAGTTGTTCTCAAGACGACTTGGCGTGTTTTCTTTGTGTAAATCCCGTGAAGCGCTTTGAGACGTCTCAAACTCTCTGCCCCCCCCACCCGACAACACCTAACCTTTTGGAACTCCATTCCACAATCCCTCCGTCCCCTCTTCTTCGACCGCTCCTTTGGTCACCCTCTTAGCCCCCCCACCCTCCCCGACCTCCACCCTCTCCTGATGCCAACCCCCAGCTCGGGTCCAAATTCCCTGACTGTCCAGTGCCTTGGGACGTCCTCCTGACCTGAAACATCCTGTGAGGTGTTGTTGTGATGAGGCGCTATATTAAATGGAAGGATTAATATTTTTTGTGGGCGATAGAGGGAGCTCTGAGCTGCCTCAGGAATGTTCAAAGCGCTTTAATTTTTCCTCTCTGACATTTGTCCTCCTCTGCTGGAACCACAAAACTATAATATAGCAACAACAATAATCCTCGCATTTCATACAGCGCCTTATCCCGTCTTCGTGACGTCTCAAAGTGCTTCACAGGACACACTGTTAAGTGCAGTGACGGGGAATCAAACCCAGGTCCTCTCGCTTGCGAGGCGAGGGCTCTAATCACTGAGATACAGGGCTGCGCTGGTCAGTGTGTGTGTGTGTGAAGGTGCGGGGAGCTGTCACACAGTGCTGGCACGCCATGAGTGATAGGGATTAGTGTTACACTTCAGTCTCTGACAGCGGGAAATGAACTGCAGCTGGTGATACTTCCTGAGGGGGTGAGGAAAAACCTTGTTCTCCAGCTCACAGTAACAACGCCACGCAGCCAGAAACCATCAGACAGATCCATTGCGGAGTTCCCTGTAGCTCAGGGTCAGAGCCCTCGCCTCGCAAGCGAGAGAGGACCTGGGGTTCGATTCCCGGGTAGGTCAGGTCAGGGAGAGACATTGGGCAAGTTTTCCTTACTCCACACACACGCACACACACACACGCACCTCTGTTTACCGGCAGTCAGTAGGAACCCGGTTGTTAGTCGATTGGCGGACGGCTTTTCCGGGGGTAATAATCCCTTCAAAATAAATATACAAAATAATAATAATTTGGGCGCTCAATCCACGGCTGTTTGTGGGGACGCCGCTGAGCGCAATTGCCCACAAAACACACAGTCGCTCCACTTTACAGTGTATCCCGTAAAGCGCTTTGAGACGTCTCGACGGCGTGATGAGGCGCTGGATCGAACGCGAGGATTATTATTGGCGTTACTTTACGCCCTTCAAATCACATCAAATCTGAGCCGGATCCAGCCCTCAATGTAGAGCCTAACCCAAGCATTATCTGAGTGTCTCAGTGTCCGACAGACTTAGCCGCTGGAAGCCACAAACCAAACCAAACTCGAGGTCCTGCCAGCGGGAATTCAATACCATCACGTCTGTGTTCTTCGAACATCAACAACTGGAACCTTTTCCTTTTCCATCAAAGCCCCTGTGGAAAATGTGAGCCTTGCAAACTCCTGACAGCGTAATTGACGTCTAACTGCAAGCAGAAGTGGCTAAAGGGGATGATTGATGCGTTCCTCACACAGGACCTTTGAAAGAAAATCTGGCTCGAAGCTGCCCTTGAATGACTGCTTTGCCACCTGATCGCTCTGCAAGGTCGTGTGATTTATTTCGCTCCAGATAAATGTCTCCGTTTAGTAATTGTAGTGGACTCCTTGCGACACGACAAGGCAGCTCCTGATGTGTGATGGTGCGCATGTTCCGAGGTGACACCCAGCGCTCCCCAACCCATCACAAACGATATTAATAATCATGCTTGCGTCTGACAGAACTCCTTATCAAAGCGCTTCGCAGGATATACTGTCAAGTGAACTGGTTGTATATTTCCTGGGCAAATGCGCCAACCAATTGCGCACAGCAGCGTCCCCACAACAGTCGTAGATTGAGTGACTAAATTATTATTAATTTATTAATTTTTTAAGGGATTATTAAGGGAAAGCGATCCGCCAATCGACTAACAACCGGGTTCCTACTGATTGCTGAGTAAACGGAGGCGCGTGTGTGGAGTAAGGAAACTTTAGCTAAGGTTTTGCTGGGAATCGGACCCAGGTCCTCTCGCTTGCGAGGCGAGTGCTCTAACCACCGAGCTACAGGGACTCCGTAACTGAGCTTCAGTTAATCACCAGAAAGCCAATGCTCTCGAAGAGACTCCAAACCCCAGGCTCGCGAGTTCATGTTCCTCACTGCTAATGCCACAAGGCATTTGTGATTGGGTAATTATAGTGATGAATAAAGAGTTTCTTTCCTTTGTAAAATTACAATTCACCAAATTTTCCCCGAAAACCAGACATTCGTCACTAAGAGCAACGTGAATTTTTGGGGGGAAGGTCCTGGCAGCTTTGGTTTCGCCTTCCGGTTTGGCTCGGGAAAGGGGGACCTCTTTCGAGAGGACCCAAATAGCGAAAGGCAACTGGGAGGCAGATGGAAGGATTGACGGAAGGATTTTGAAACCGTGCACCAAGACACAACTACTGGGTTTTCATTTGCTGTCAATATCTGTTGTCGTCGCTCTCCGCAACCCGGCACGCAAACTGTTGGACATAAGTAATGTGCAGGATTTCTAACACTCTTCCCTCCCTGTCCCCTACATCTTCATTGCGCCCGAACCAACACTCCATCTCACTCTTTACCAAAGACTTCAATCGCTATGGAATTGGCTGACACAGCGCCTTCTCATGTTTTCGAGACGTCTCAAAGCCCTTCACAGGATATGCTGTAAAGTGTAGTGACTGTATATTTTGTGGGCAAAACGCGGCAGCCAATTGAGCGACCAATTTATTATTATTATTTTTGGGTGGGTGGGGGTTGGCTTATTACCCCCAGAAAAGCGACTAACAACCAGGTTCCTACTTACTGCTGGTGAACAGAGGCGTGTGTGTGTGTGTGTGTGTGTGCGTGTGTGCGTATCTCTGTCTCTGTGTGTGTGTGTGTGGAGTAAGGAAACTTGGCCAATGTTTCGCCCTGACCTGACCCGCCCGGGAATCGAACCCGGGTCCTCTCGCTTGCGAGGCGAGGCCTCCAACCCCTGAGCTACCGGCCTCCACATTTCTCGTTGTTGGGTGAAAGGTCCGTGGAAATGAATGTAAAAAACAGTTCGTATTTGTATAGAGCCATAAAAAAAACACGGCCTGCAAAGAGGGAGAGGAAATGGGGCTCAGGCATTCGCCAGGATTTGCAAGGCTCAGTCCTACGCTTCTCAATGCCACAATGTTAGTACTTTACATTTACATTTACCACCATAATGACGGGATCAATAGTTATATCACCAAGTAACTCAACCAGAATTAGTATGTCAGCAATCTGCTCCGAGGGAGAAAAGTGAGACCCATTTATCAGCCGGGAGCTGTCAAACTCTGCCTGGTTTTATCAGATGAGCTGCTTCCTTGGCAGGATTTGTTGATTTACATCATGCCAAACCCTTTGTACTGGGAACACAGTTAAATAGTACACTGTCTTCATAAGATTAAAAAGGCATCTTCATTCATCACTTACTTTCCAGGTGATTGAAGTAACAGCAGCACTGCTGGAAGCTCTTTCGTCTTTAGAGCCGCAAAACGCACAGTCACTACGTTTTCCGTTACGTCCTGCCAAGCGCTTTGAGACGTCTCGAGGACGTGATAAGGCGCGGTATCAAATCGAAGATTATTATTGCTACAGACTGGAATCTCTTTAGTCCTTTCAGCAACTAAAGAGGATTAGAGCCACCAAACGTCAGATTACCACAGGAGTCAGGCAGGCAGGTACGAGAGCCTTTAAACCCCTCTCAACCCCCACTTTATAGCATCAGCTCAAATATTCATTCGACTCCCAACACGACAATAAACAGCCTTTCGCATGTCTCCGCTCCACTCGCCTCTGCTTTCTTCCACTCACAGTCGCTAGCGACAAAGGCCCATCGACACAGAACATTTGTTGACGAGACACTTTAATTACTGGAAGGGGTGCAAGAACTTGCAACCATCTGCCAGACACCTAAATGGCCACTCTGCTGACGGAGCAGGTATCAGTGGAGTCCTGTGGCTCAGTGGTTAGACCACTCGCCTCGCAAGTGAGAGGACCTGGGCTCGATTCCCCATCGGGGTGAAACCTTAGGCAAGTTTCCTTACTCCACACACACGCCTCTGTTTACCCGTGTCAGTCGGAGCCCGGTTGTTGGTCGATTGACGGATCGCTTTCTGGGGGCAATATTCCTGTGATACAATAATAATAAATTGGTCACTCGATCCACGGCTGTTTGTGGGGACGTCGCTGAGTGCAATGGCTGCCTCGTTTCGCCTATAATATTTAATATTTGATATAGCTCCTTATCACGTCTCAGAGACGTCCCACAGCACTTCGCAGGATACACTGTGCAGTGAATTGGCGGTGTATTTTGTGGGCGAAACGCGGCAGCCGATTGCGCACAGCAGAGTCCATACAAACAGCCGTGGGTTGATGTGGCCAAATTATTATTTTTCTGAAGGGGTTATTACCCCCGGAAAAGCGATCCGCCAATCGACTAACAACCGGGTTCTTACTGACTGCCGGTAAACAGAGGCGCGTGTGCGTGTGCGTGTGTGTGCGTGTGTGGAGTAAGGAAACTTGCCCAAAGTTTCTCCCTGACCGGCCCGGGAATCAAACCCGGGGTCCTCCTCTCGCTTCTGATGCGAGGGCTCTAACCGCTGAGCTACATAACAGACAAACGGCTGTTAAATGTAACTGGTTCCTGACTGTGGGAGTGACGGCTGTCCTTTTACTCACCCGGTCCTGTGACTCACCGCCTTGACTCACAATGCCTTCTCTGTTCGCGAAACGTGCGGTCGCCTGTTCGGATTGCGAAACAGCGCGCGGCGACTTGGGGAGGAAGGGCGGGGAGCGAGGGAGAAGCTTCGACTGGGGATTTGCTGCAAGCTCCTGTTAGCTCCGCTCTGATATTGCCAAACTTCAGCTTGACATACCTGTCGCCCTGCAGCGAGACACGGAATGTGCTGTTTACATAAGCAACCGCGCGAGACACTGATAGACGTGGGTAAAAGCCTGAGGTCTCCACTTTGTTGTGTGGCGTCTCCAATACAAATCCAACCCTTCCCGCTGTCAACTAACCTTTTCCCGTCTCGGACTGACGACAGATTAATGCCGGCTGATGTTCGGAGGCCCGACGTGGATGGGAACCGATCAGACATGTGCGAAAAAAGCACGTGGATGTCTGTGTCTGTTTGCAATGGCGACACACGCAGAGCCCGATCACTGTGTGAAAGTGGATAATAATAATAATAATGATAATAATGATAATGATGATAATAATTAATAAAGGAAGATAATCAATAGTTGAGAGTGATGGGCAAGAGAGTGAGTGAGTGAGTGGGTGAGTGAGTGAGTGAGTGAGTGAGTGGGTGAGTGAGTGAGTGAGTGAGTGAGTGAGTGCATGAGTGAGTGGGTGAGTGAGTGAGTGAGTGAGTGGGTGGGTGGGTGGGTGAGTGAGTGAGTGGGTGAGTGAGTGAGTGAGTGAGTGGGTGAGTGGGTGAGTGAGTGAGTGAGTGAGTGAGTGAGTGAGTGAGTGAGTGAGTGAGTGCGTGAGTGAGTGAGTGAGTGAGTGGGTGAGTGAGTGAGTGAGTGAGTGAGTGGGTGGGTGAGTGAGTGAGTGAGTGAGTGAGTGAGTGAGTGAGTGAGTGACTGACTGACTGACTGAGTATATGAGGTGAGGGCAGGACAGGGCAGGAGAGGGTTTGGTGGTATCAGCGCCCGGTGGGTGGCCACTGGGTGGCATCCGGTGTCTGTGCAGCACATTTCGCAGTGAATGGGACTCAGGAGGGAAAATCTAACCTCGATCTCAGCCTATAATATAACATGTACCTACAGCAATAATCCTTGCATTTGATCATAGAATATACTGTTAAGTGTAGTGACTGTGTATTTTGTGGGCGAAACGCGGCAGCCAATTGCCCACAGCAGCGTCCCCACAAACAGGATTGAAGTGACCAATTTATTATTATTATTCATTTACTTATAGATAATATCAAACCCAAGTATTATTATTATTATTATTATTATTAGTATTATTAGTATTATTAGTATTATTAGTATTATTAGTATTATTATTACCTGGAGCACAGGGCAGCAGAAGAAAGAATAAACACGCCATGTGGAGTCTTGTAGCTCAGGGGTTAGAGCCCTCGCCTCGCAAGCGAGAGAGGACCCGGGTTCGATTCCCGGGCGGGTCAGGTCAGGGCAAAACGTTGGGCAAGTTTCCTTACCCCCCACCCCCCCCCCCCACACCCACGCGCCTCTGGTTACCGGCAGTCAGTAGGAACCCGGCTGTTAGTCGATTGGCCGATCGCTTTCCGGGGGTAATAATCCCTTCAAAAAAATAATAATTGGTCACTCAATCCGCGGCTGTTTGTGGGGACGGCGCTGTGCGAAATCAGCAGCTGCGGTTCGCCCACAAAATTGTAGTCAATCCTCTTTACAGCGTATCCTGTGGAGCGCTTTGAGACGTCTTGACGACGTGATAAGGCTCTGTAATAAATGCAAGGATTATTATTATTATTATTATTATTATTATTATTATTATTATTATTATTATTATTATTATCTAGTTGCCAGTGCTGCTGAGTTGGATGATAAACCCTCACTTTACGATCGGGTGTGTAGCTGCTGCACAACAGAAAGCTGCCGGTCTGCAGGGTTATATTTAACCAGGTGTGAACAATGCAGGTAGTATCCAGCCCAGAACCAGTCAAAGGCACTTATCTGTCTTCGTACAACAAGGTCACAGACTTGAGGAGTGATTTCCGAGCCGATTATCTGCCTGTTGGAGTCTGCGAGTCTGCAGCGACGGCTGATGGATTGGGACCAGACCAGACCCACGGGCCGTTTCTGCCTCCGACTTGGGCTGCACGTTCCCTCAAGGTGTCAAGCAGCGATCGCTGAAGCGGTCACCTCTCCCTGTAGCTTCCATTGACCCAGAGTTTCCGGGGATCATTCGGTCACTTCGATCCACCACTGTTTTGTGGGGACGTCGCTGTAGCGCAAGTGGCTGCCGCGTTTCGCCCACACGATACGCAGTCACTGCCCTTTACGGTATAATTCTGTGAATGTGATGTCTCATACGTGTGTGTGTGTGTGTGTGTGTGTGTGTGTGTGTGAGTGTATGTGTGTGGGTGTGTGAGTGTGTGGTGAGTATGCGTGTATGTGCGCGTGTGTATGAGTGTGCATGTATGTGAGTGTGTGTGAATGTGTGTGTTTGTGAATGGTGAGTATGCGTGTATGTGTATGTGTGTGCGCGGGTGTATGAGTGTGCGGTGAGTGTGCGTGTATGTGAGTGTGTGTGAATGTGTGCGCGAGTATGTATGTGTGAGTGTGTGTGAATGTGTGTGTGTGCGTGTATGTGAGTGTGTGTGAATGTGTGCGCGAGTAAGTATGTGTGAGTACGTGTGTATGTGTGTGTGAGTGTGTGTGCGTGTGTGTGTGAGGTGTGTGTGTGAGATGTCCATCACCCTGTAGCCCACTGAGTGGCAGTGCTGTCCCTTTGAACATTACGCTACAGCCGGAGAGACGTGTGTGTTAAGTGAACATAGGCTCAGTCCACCCCCACCACAGCACAGGGCGGGGGCTGCGTGTACCCAACTCTGCCGCAAAAATAACATACAATCAAAATAAACCGCTCACTTCAACCCGCGGCTGTTTGTGGGGGACGCTGCTGTGCGCAATCGGCTGCTGCGTTTCGCCCGCAAAACACACAGTCACTGCACTTTACAGTGTATCCTGCGAAGCGCTTTGAGACGTCTCGATGACGTGAGGAGGCGCCGGGTCGGACGCGAGGTTATCGTTGTTGTTGTTATTATGAAAGGCCTTCTTCCAGACACGATCTTCCGCGAATCTCGTGCTCAGCAAAGTGAGGGATTGAGCGCTGAGGAATTTTTTTCTTTGCGTGTCTGACACACACGGAAACCCGTCACCATGACCGGCCGGGTGTCTGACACGCATGGAAACCCGTCACCGTGACCGGCCGGGCGTCTGACACACACGGAAACCCGTCACCGTGACCGGTCGGGCGTCTGACACACACACGGAAACCCGTCACCGTGACCGGTCGGGTGTCTGACACACACGGAAACCCGTCACCGTTGCTTAAGAGTCTCCAAACCCAACCGAGAATTCCCCACATCCCCCCCACACCCGGAAACCCCAGAGAGAAATTGTCGGAATGCAACACGCTCTCTCTCTCTCTCTCTCCCCCTGGAGGGACGCCCCCTCGCTTACCTAATTCCGGAGAGTATTAGGCGCAGGTTGGTTGGCGAGAGCCAAGGCTGGGGAGGTGGGGGAGAGCCCCGAGTGTGCGTTGGGGGTAACTGCTGGGGTCTAACCAGCTCAAACCACACGTAGCTTGTCCACTGATATTGCTGTCTGAAGTGCCTCACGCACACGCACGCGCACACATACACGCGGACACGCGCGCACACACGCATGCTTGTACGTCAGCCTGACAGCGAGGGCGAGGCGTGTGTTTTATGACACCGAGCTTAAATAATCTGGACGGATCAGAGCTGCCACTCAGCAAGATTGATGAGCCAGGGGGTTGGGGGTGGGGGGGAGGGTGGGAGTGGGTCGGCGGAGGCGGGGGGGAGAGTCAGTGCGTCCACGAAACTTTTCAAGGGGCCCGCGACGGCAGTGGCTGACGCTGATTAATGTGCTGTCATTGTGGCGTTGGGCGTGCTGGGATAATGAGTTTGGAATGTGCTCCCTTCACAAAGCAGCAGATGTCATAGCCACGGACACCTCGAGTGCCAGAAACACCCTCCCCTCCCCTCCCCGGCAGCCGATTGCGCGCAGCAGCGTCCCCCACAAACAGCCGTGGGATGAAGTGGCCAAATTATTATTATTATTATTATTATTATTATTATTATTATTATTATTATTATTATTATTATTATTATATTATTATTATTATTATTATTATATTGTTCATTAAAGGGATTAGTAGCCCCCGGAAAAGCCATCCGCCAATCGATTAACAACCGGGTTCCTACTGACTGCCGGTAAACAGAAATGCGTGTGTGTGTGGGGTGGGGTGGGGTGGGTGGGGGGGGAGTAAGGAAACTTGCCCAAGGTTTCGCCCTGACCTGACCTGACCCGCCCGGGAATCGAACCCCTGAGCCACGCACGGTGTTGCGTTTGAGGCATTGGTGGTCTTTGAGCAGCTAAAAACTCATGGCTGACGAAGGAGTGAGGGGTCAGGGGGAGAAGGTCCCTCTCTCCCCCCCGCCCAGTCACACCCGCGCAGCCCGAAACGCGTCCTTGTCCCGAAGCGGCCGGGAGCGCTCAGCGGGTCAGGCAGCATCTATGGAGAGAGGAAAGCGAGCCAACGTTTCGTGGTCCGTGACTGCAATTGTCAAGTGCGTCTGCGGAACGTCCTGACGCGAGGGCGAGGCCTGTGTTTGAGGAAACATAATCCACCGCTGCGATGCCTGAGGGGAGATTTAAAATGCCAAAATATTGATGATATTTCCAATGATTTATCTGTAGTCGAATGATGTTTTGGGGCTCAGTCCTCGCTTTTTTTTCTGACCCGCTCGACAACTTGTCGACGGAGCTCTTCCACGAAAGACAACGCGTGTAATCAAATGTCTCCGATGCCATTTTGGCAGTAAGTTTGCAAAGTCAAACCCTCTTTGCGGAGCTTTCCCAGCGAAATGCGGGAGTTGTTTTTGGGGAATCACTGGGAGTCGGGACTTCAGTGAAACCAACTGACTTCCCCCCCTTTTCTGTTCGAAGGCTGAGAGAGCAATTAATGCCTTTCGCCCCCCCGGGGGGCGGTGGGGAGTAACTCTCAACTGTTTCACGGAAATTTACTCCAGGAATTAGATTGGCCGTTTGGTGGTGAAATAAAAGTGAGAAGTCCATTCGGTGAGCAACTGTCTCGTAGAGAATCGTAGAACCTTACAGCGCAGAAGGAGGCCATTCGCTCCACTCCCCCGCTCTTACCCCAACTAGTCCCACTCCCCCGCTCTTACCCCAACTGGTCCCACTCCCCCGCTCTTACCCCAACTAGTCCCACTCCCCCACTCTTACCCCAACTAGTCCCACTCCCCCGCTCTTACCCCAAAGCCCTGCAAACATTTCCATTTCAAATCCCTATCCAAATCCCTTTTGAAAGCTATTATCGAATCTGCTCCCGACAGCCTTTCTGGCCGTGTGTTCCCGACCGTAACAACTCGCTGTGTGTAAAGAAAATGTCTCCTGGTCTCGTCTCCCCTCTGGCTTTTTTGCCAATTATCTTAAATCTGTGTCCTCTGGTTACCGACCCACCCGCCCGCCCGCCAGAGGAAACAGTTTCTCCCCTGTCTGCTCCGTCAAAACTCTTAATTCCGAACACCTCTGTTAATTTTTAAGTATTACATTTCCTATTAACGCTTTGAGGATGGTTAGGAGATGCTCAGACCCTTTGTAAAATTGGCGGGTCGCTTTTCTGGGGATAATAATCCCTTCCAAAATAAATAATAATAATAATTTGGCCACTCAGTCCACGACGGTTTGTGGGGACGCCGCTGTGTGCAATTGATTGCTGCGTTTTGCCCATGAAATATACAATCAATTCACTTGACAGTATATCCTGTGAAGTGTTTTGAGACGTCTCAACGACGCGATGAGGAGTTGTATCAAATGCAAGGATTATTATTACTATTATTACATGTACATGGGTTCTACCTTGACCTCCAACTCACAGCGTCCAAATAGAGTAAGGAGGGAATGGGAAATCTTCTAATATTCATTCTTGTCTACGTGAGCAGAGCAATTTAGCTGGAGGGATTGTGGATTAGGTTTGAAAGCATAAGAGATTTTCCTTGCTTGGCAATATGTATTTATATTAAATATATTTACAAAATGTTCTCCTCGGGGCATTGAGGAATAATATAGGCAAATAGGATTAACAAGAACATTTCAGAACTTTGCTGTATCAGACATCATTCTGCCCTGATAATTCACATTAATCTCATGTCTGTGAAATAGACGGATTTGCGCACAAGTCATTAAACCTGCACATCAGAGACAAATCAGATCAATCCTCACCCACGGAACTAGGACAATAATAATCATAATAATAATAATCCTTGCATTTGACCCGGCGCCTTGTCACATCTTCGAGTCGGCTCAAAGCGCTTCACAGGATACGCTGTAAAGTGTAGTGACTGTATCTGTTGAGGGCGGAACGCGACAGCCAATTGCGCACAGCAGCGTCCCCCACAAACAGCCGTGGGTTGAGTGACCAAATTATTATATATTTCCGAATGGACTATTACCCCCTGGAAAAGGCCATCCGCCAATCGACTAACAACCGGGTTCCTACTGACTGCCGGTGAACAGCATTTGATGCAGCGCCTGATCACGTCGTCGAGACGTCTCAAAGCGCTTCGCGGGATATACTGTAAAGTGGAGTGACTGCGTGTTTGGGGGCGGGGGGGGGGCGAAATCGGGGTAAAACTCCCCTCGCTGGCAGCAGCAGGAACAGGGGAGGAGGAGCAGCTCTTTGTAATCTGTGCCTGTCTATGAGTGTGAATATATTGGGACTTCGCAACCAATTCTCTGAATGAATAGCTCAGAGTGACCTTGACAACCACACAGCAATCACCAGGCATCTCATGTCAGTGCGAAGTCATCGATCTTAATTTATTGCCTCAGGGAACAAGACACTATTATGCTTATAAATCATAATAGGATTGAGTACATGACATTATGAATGATGGAACTGATCTGACCTCATTTACATGGGTTTGTATTGCAATCATCACACCTCTAATGTAATGTCAAGCCAAACCTGCCTTTGAAATATTTCCCAATTTACAGTAACCTAATGGGTATCAAAGCACACGGGCCCATAAATCATAGCACACAACACCCACTGGTGACAGATTAATGTAACCAAAATAATTGGTTATGCATACTCGGGCACCTCTGACCGAAAGCCTGACCTCAGCCTGATTGTAGGGAATGGGTGATGAAGCAGTTGGCTTTACGTGCGGCCATTCGAGGTTTTGACTTCCGATCCAATAGCCCTTGCGTCTGGCAGAGCGGCGTATCGCCTCGTCGAGACGTTCCGGGGGCAGAAACGCGGCAGTCAATTGCCCCCAGCGACCCCCCCCCTCCCCACCCCCAACAAACAGTCGTGGGTTAAGCAACCAAATTATTATTATTTGCTTCTGAAGGACAAGATACTCAGAGCTGTGTTCCAAAGGATTTTGTTTGCTGCGAAAAACACAGGGAGCCATTTTGAGCATCTCTGGAGCTGTTCCATTCCACTCAACAACAACAACTTGCATTTACACAGCGCCCCCCCTCGCTCAGGATAGCGCCCCAGAGTGCTTAAGCGACTGAGCCGGGGGCGAGGGAGGTGGGAGGTGACCCTAGGCACTGGCCGAAGAGGAAGGTCTTCAGGCGAGACCTGAACATGAGGAAGGAAGGAGGCGAGGAGGAGGGATTTAGAGAGAGGGGAGGTTTCAGGGCGCAGGGGCTGAAAGTGTGGAAGGAGGCGCGATGGATATCTCCGCTCCCAGCCATGGATTGCTTGACAGGAGCGCTGTTCTGTTGAATGCCTTTCACTGTGTCCGGGAAACAAAAACACTTATTTTTCTAATTCCGAGTCCTGGTTCTGTTTAGCTTTTAAACGGAGACAGATTTGCCCGTTGGTTAATTATCTGCAATATTGTCTGTAGGTTTTGCTGTTGTTATTGAGAGACTGCAGCCCTCTCGAGCCACTCGCTCCTGGAGTTAATCAGACTTCTGCACTCCTTAAACAGCAATGCTTGTAGCAGTTAATGGGAACCCAACACCTTAAGTATGTGCTGAAGGGTTTAATCAAATATATGATGAAGGGTATCCTGCAAAGTGCAGACAGTAAATCCAGCAGCTCAGCCCAGTTAGACTCAATTATATCTGGCACAGGAAGAGAATTCAGCTCCCACTATTTGCAGAAATTCTTGCAACCATGACTTAATAATAATAATAATAGTAGTAATAATAAAAATAATAATCCTGGAGGTTGATATAGCGCCTTATCACGTTCTCGAGACGTCTCAAAGCAGAGCAGGCCACGGGATATACATGTAAAATGAAGCAAGAGAAGTTTTTTTAAACCCTCCCTCATTGCCATCTGTTCCAATTCAACCCCAATTTGTGTTTTTTTAATTACCCCACTCCCCTCCCCCCCCCCTCCCCACCCCCCAAAAAAAAGCAGAACAAGGGGGCATAATGTTAAAATTAGAGCTGGGCCATTTAGGAGTGAAATCAGGAAGCTTTTTTTTTCACAGACACAAAGGCTGACGCAAACCTGGATCACTCTCCCTCCCTCCTCCCAAAAGGCTGTGGGCGATGGCTGGATCCACTCACACCGTCCAGACCGAGGCGCGGAGATGTTTATCGGGGTGACGAGGCAACACGGGGCCAAGGCGACTGTTTGAGGGGACGCTGCGGGCTCGACGGTCTCAATGGTCTCCTCCTGTTCCCACGTTCCGACGTATACCCCAAACCGGGCTGCAGCTCAAATATCTTGTGCTCCCAGACAGTGCGAGACTTCACTTAAATAATCTCATCCCATCAATGGATCTCTCGGGCGCATTATATGATGAAGTTGGGGTAACTCGGGCAACCAGAATTTCAGCGCTTGACAAGGTTGTTTCACAGGGTCAACCGGCTGAGCAACTGGAGAAGGAAAGTAATACTTCACTGACGGCAACGATGGACGGGAGCGAGAAAATAAATCCAGTTCCCTGTCGCTCAGGGGGTTAGAGCCCTCGCCGCGCAAGCGAGAGGACCCCGGGTTCGATTCCCAGGCGAGTCAGGCCGCAACGTCGGGCGAGTTTCCTTACTCCCCCGGGGATAATAACCCCTTCCAATAAATAAAGAAAGAGTGATAATAATTTGGTCACTCAATCCACCAGTTTTTGTGGGGGACGCTGCTGTGCGCAATTGGCTGCCGAGTTTGGCCCATAAAACACACAGTCACTACACTTTCCAGCGTATCCTGTGAAGCGCTTTGAGACGTCTCGAAGACGTGATAAGACGCCGTGTCGAATGCGAGGATTATTATTATTATTATTATTATTATTATTATTATTATTATTATTATTATTATTATTATTATTATTATTATTATTATTATTATTATTATAAACACCGGGTTTCTTCCCAGGCCTGACAGGGAGATGAACGACCTGAAAAGGCAGGGAGAGAGAGAGAGAGAGAGAGAGAGAGAGAGAGAGACAGGTACATTCTCCGCGCTTGACTGATGGGATTGACGAAAGCTTTCACGTCACTCCGACAAAAAACGTGGTCCTTCGGAGAGAACGCGAGAAGGCAGAGAGGAAACAAAAAATGGAGACCGAGAGCAAGTCTCTTGCGTCTGTCATGTTATGAATAATATTTTAGAAGTGAGACTCGATTATACTGATTTATCAGTTGCTGCGAGATGACATTCTAATCAGTTCCACAGATAGGTGATTTGCGGTCCGGTTGGAATGATAAACGACCGCTATAAAAAAAATAGGTGCTCATACCTAAGACTTAGTCTCGCGCTCAAGTGCATCACCAGTACAGAGAGACCTGTTCTAAGAGGTTTGAGGTCCAGATATAAATCAATACGACCGGCAAATACATCAGTTAATATAAAGCTTTCACGTGTACACCTGTTCCGAACCAGTCAACGCAAGGTGCCATTTGGGTAATGGAAGGTAGTTTTTCCATGATTCCAGCAGTTACCCCCACCCCCACCCACCCACCCACCCACCCCCCACCACCCAACGACGCACACTCTGGGCTCCCACCCAACCCAGCGCTCGATCCCTCACTTTGCTGAGCACGAGATTCGCAGGAGATCGGTGGTGGGTGGGTGGGTGGGGGGGGGGGGTTGGGGGGCGAGGCGGAGGGATTGGGGGGGAGAGGGTGACAGAGTTTCAGGGCGGAGCGGAGAAGTGTACGAGGGGCGAGCAGGAGACAGCTGAGGGTCAAGCAGAATGTGGGAGGGCGAGCACCGGTGCGGATGGGCTGGAGTCAGCGAGCGAGAAGGTTAACACAATCAGAGGCAGCAGATCAGTTGGACCTCCGCTGGGGTCAGGGCGGTGGGTGGGGAGGTCAGGCTGGGAATGCTTGCGATGCTGCGAGGTGTCGTGATGAGTCGTGAATTATGTCTCTCACCAGAAGAAGTACCAAATGTTTTGCTTTGAATCCCAAGGTCAAGGGGGGAACGCTCGCCTCAAACTCAGGTGAGGGTAGGGATCAGTGGCTGGTAATGTGCTCTGTGCAGAGGTATTTCTCTTTAGGCTCCTGCACTATCTAATAATAATAATAATAATAATAATAATCCTGGCATTTGATCCGGCGCCTTATCACGTCTTCGAGACGTCTCTAAGCGCTTCGCGGGATACACCGTAAAGACAATTGACTGCGTATTTTGTGGGCGAAACGGGGCAGCAGGTCAGGCAGCATCTACGGAGAGAGGACAGTGATGGTGCCCTTTCCACTGGGCATTGATCGCTAAATCGACTGTATATTTCGCCCACAGAATCCACAGTCGATTTGACTCACTTTACAGTACATTCTGTGAAGCGCTTTGAGACGTCTCGAAGACCTGATAAGGCGCCATCTCAAGTGCAAGGATCAGTATTATTAATGGATAAAGTGGAGCCCAGCATTTGCCTCATTGTGGGTATCACTCATATTATAATAATAATAATAATAATAATATAATAACAATAACTCTAGTCTTTGTTGTCGTCGAGACGTCTCAAAATGCTTCACAGAATATCCTGTAAAGTGAAGTGACTGCGGTTTTCGTGGGTGAAACACGGCGTCCCACAAACAGCGGTGGATTGAGGGACCAAATTATTATAATTATACTAATAACGTGATGCTCCGAGCCTCATTACAGCGTGCCGCAGGCGCCTGATGTTTCACTGGATCGTGCGACGTTAGTGAGGCACAGGTCCTTACGCCAGCGAAATGGGCTGTCGTGAGACATCAGGGAAGAGCCAATATCCTCGCTGACTCGCGGGGAATAAATGACAAGTACGCACCTCGGATTTGACACGAGACAAGTGATGGAGGTGGAGCACTCTGTAACAAGGTGCGTTTTGAACCTCGTGTTGGAATCCAGCCATCCTCTCCCATCATCTGTTCTCTTCTCCCTTGCCCTCAGACTCGCTGTAACACTATTAGCAATAATAATCCTTGCGGTTATTTCATCCTTGTGTTTGTTAGAGCGCCCTATCACATCACGGAGGAGCCAGGTGCGGGAGTGAGGAGGTGGGAGAGGTAGGGAGGTGCCAGGGAGCGAAGGGGTTTGAACACTAGCGAGGGGGGCGAGGGTCTTGAAGCCGATCCATTCGGTGATGGGGAGCCAGTGGAGCCTGGGCCAGACTGGTCGGATGGGGGTACGGAGTTTGGTTAGGGTTAGAGTTAGGGTTAGGGTTAGGGCGGCAGTATGCGGGCGGCAGAGTTCTGAATGAGAGCGTAAAGTGACTGTGTGTTTTGCGGGCGAAACGCGGTAGGTGTTCGCGCACAGCAGCGTCCCCACAAACAGTCGTGGATTGAGTGACCAAATTATTATTATTATTATTATTTTAAGGGGTCATTACCCCCAGAAAAGCGATCCCCCAATCGACCAACAGCCAGTTTCCTACTGACTGCTGGTAAACAGAGGCGCGAGTGTGTGTGTGTGTGTGTATGTGGGGGGGGGGGAGTAAGGAAACTTGCCCAATGTTTCGCCCTGACCCGACCCGCCCGGGGATCGAACCCGTGTCCTCTCTCGCTCGCGAGGCGAGGGCTCGAACCCCTGAGCCGCAGGGACTCCTATCCCAATCTTTTCATATTTTGGCTTAATTAATTTCCTTCTTCAGGGATTACCAGTGGATGCTTCATTAGGTAAAGGATTGCATTTGGGTTTTTCATTTGCTCCTTAAGTAATAACTTAATCACCGGCCTCAAGGCAGATCGACTTTAATTCTCATCTGCATTTGAGTAACACTGTAATCTCATTTCTCTGCGCATAATTAACAATTACTTTGAATCATACCACTGTCCTTTTCGTATAAGCACATATTCCTCACCCCTGCTACTGATCCTGCTTATTAGGAAAAGAATTTGTCTGAAGAATAAACACATTTTTAATACAAGTCGAGTGAGAACTCGCTAAATTAATAATTATGGGATAATATATACAGGGGAATTGGAAGCCCGGGCAGAGAAAGCCGTTCACTTTGCGTTGCTACAAAACAAAGTGACTCCTCGGAACTTGCTTCCTCTATTCCTCTCTTGTTTTCCGTCGCTCCCCATCATTTCGAGCTTCCCGCTCACTTCCCGCTCACTTCCCGATCGAATCCCAGGGCTCTATTTGTCAAATTCGCGCGGAGGGGGCGCAGTGCGGCGGTTACTTACAAGCGAGAGAGAACCGGGTTCGATTCCCGGGCGGGTCAGGTCAGGGCGAAACGTTGGGCAAGTTTCCTTACCCCCCAAAACCCACCCCTCACCGCCCCCCCCCCCCCACACACACACACACACACACGCGCCTCTGGTTACCGGCAGTCAGTACGAACCCGGTTGTTGGTCGATTGTTGGATCTCTTTTCCGGGGGTAATGATCCCTTCAAAAAATAAATTGTAATAATAATAATAATGTGGTCGCTCAACCCGCGGCTGTTTGTGGGGGACGCTGCTGTGCGCAATTGGCTGCCGCGTTTCGCCCACAAAACACACAGTCACTACACTTTACGGTGTATCCTGTGAAGCACTTTGAGACATCAGGAGGATGTGATGAGGCGCTGTGTCAGATGCGAGGATTATTATGGTTATGATGATTCCACAGCCCCCCTCCACCCCCTCCCAGCACACAACCCCCCAGCACACAGCCCACCCCCCAACACACAGCCCAACACACAGCCCAACACACAGCCCCAACACACAGCCCAACCCCCAACACACAGCCCAACACACAGCCCACCCCCCAACACACAGCCCAACACACAGCCCCAACACACAGCCCCCCAACACACAGCCCACCCCCCAACACACAGCCCCCCCCAACACACAGCCCCAACACACAGTCCCAAACCCAACACACAGTCCCCAACCCAACACACAGCCCCCCCAACACACAGCCCCACCCCCCCCACACAGCCCCAACACACAGCCCCCCAACACACAGCCCCAACACACAGTCCCAAACCCAACACACAGCCCCACACACAGCCCCCCAACACACAGCCCCCCCCCAACACACAGCTCCCCCAGCACACAGCCCCCCCAACACACAGCCCCCCCAACACACAGCCCCCCAGCACACAGCCCCCCCAACACACAGCCCCCCCAACACACAGCCCCCCCAGCACACAGCCCCCCCAACACACAACCCCCCCAACACACATCCCCCCAACACACAGCCCCCCCAACACACAGCCCCCCAGCACACAACCCCCCCAACACACAGCCCCCCCAACACACAACCCCCCCAGCGCACAGCCCCCCCGCCCCCCCCCCACCCACCACGCGTGAGAATCCGCGTGAGCTCAGAAACGCCTCCTCTCTGACTCGGAGCTACTACCGACGACAGTTACTGAATCTCCCCCACACACACCCACCCCCACCTCCACCCCCCCCACCCCCCGGACCCCCCCCAACCGCCCCCCCAACCCCTTCCCTACGACTCTCCCGCCCTGACCTTGCTGCTTGAAGCCCCATCCGTCTCCCAGCGTCCTGCCTGCGTGCCCGAACCTCACGCTGGGAGATTAATTGCGGCGATCGCCCCTAATCCATCACACTTCCCTGAGATTGTTTTGACATCCAGTTAATTTTCAGCTGATGATTTATCAAATTCTTATTACCGGGCGGTGACTGGCCTCGTTTATTGTGTTGATTCATGATAATGATGGGGAAAAGGTGCTTTGCATCTTAAGCTGCGTCCCCCCCCCACCCCCACCCCCTGCCCCCACCCCCTTCCTCCCCCCAACCCCCCCCCCCCCCCCACCCCGATCCGCATCGCTTTCCGAAAGGGAGACATAAAAGGTTTCGCTCGCACCGCACTCAGCTCCCTCTGCGCGGACGATGTTCCTTTCCAAGGGGAGAAGACCGCACACCCCCCCCCTCCCCATCCCCCCCACTCCCCCCCCCCCGCCGCCCTCTTTTATTACCGCGAGGGTCACCTTCACACAGGGTCGCCTCTCGTAGCTTCAGTGGTTCGAGCGAGAGAGAGAGAGAGAGAGAGAGAGAGAGAGACGGAGGATCTGGGTTCGATTCCCGGGCAGGACAAAAGCTTAGGCGAGTTTCCTTACTCCGCACACGCACACGCACCATATACACACACGCACGGACGCACGTACCCACGCACGCCTCTGTTTTCCTAGCGTAAGTAGGAACCCGGTAATAATAATCCGCTCGCTCAACCCACGGCTGTTTGTGGGGACGCTGCTGTGCGCCATCGGCCGCCGCGTTTCGCCCGCAAAACACGCACAGTCGCCGCGCTTTACGGTGTGTCCCGTGGAGCGCTTCGAGACGTCTCGAAGACGCGATCGGGCGCCGGGTCAAATGCGAGGATTATTCTTACTTGTATTGTTATTATCACAGCCGGGTCGACGGGAATCCAATCCAAGAATTCCGTTAGGAACGCCGCCAATTAGGCCCCGGGTCGCTTTTATACGAGTTAGCGAGACAAAGGAGAGTCAAGTGATAATAATAACCCTCGCGTTTGACGCAGCGGCGCCTTAATGGGGTCTTCGAGACGTCTCAAAGCGCTCCACGGGACACAGCATTGTGCGGGCGAAACGCGGCAGCCGATTGCGCACAGCGAGTGTGACCCAGCAAAGCAAGAAGCCTTGCCACCAACCCGTCTCTCTCTCTCTCTCTCTCTCTCTCGCTCTCGCTCTCTGCTTCCTCGCAGCCTTTTGAGCGAGGTGGTCTGAAGTAAATGAAGGACATATGCAGTGAGAAGAGGTCAAAAATTAGCACCGCTATCTAATAACTGCACAGCCGCAACTAGACAAGCCATCCATCAACTGGTTCAGTTACTCCATTAGGCTACCCATAAAATATTCCTTTCTCTTATCCATCCTGCTATTCATCTCCCAGTCTAGACACCTCTCTGTTTGTGCGGAGATCAATGCATCATGTGTCATACGGTAACTCATTCGAACGCTCATGTCTGCGTTGTTAAAAAAAGATTTAATTGGAAGGTGTATCAACTGTGTAAAGGGAATCGTTCAATAACGTACAGCCAGAAAGACCGCAGCATCAATTCTCGCTCCCCGATTTCTTTCGGGTTCACTTCGAAACCGTCGCGGTTTAATCCCTGCCGCGGGTCGTGCCGTAATAATCATAGGAAACCCTCGCGTTCATCTTTGAGACGTCTCAAAGCGCTTCACAGGAATAGACTGTCAGTCCACATTACCCACAAAATATACAGACGGGGGCGAGACGCGGCAGCCATATTGCGCACAGAGGCGTCCCCACAAACCGCCGCAATAATAGCAACGCAGAACAGCGGATCGCAGCGCCGTCTAACACATCACAGCCTCGCGTTGGCGCTCCCCCGGGTGCCGACTGTCTATCTGATTCTTGCGATGACACGACACACTCATTCCCCCATGTGCCGGGAGCTGAATCAGCACTGATTTCGCAGTCTGATGCTCGGAGTCTGCGTCAGTCACGGTTCACAATGCTGTGGGAACCCCCCGTGTTGGTTAGCGTTGCGCACAGCAGCGTCCCCGCAAGCAGTGGGTTGAGCGACCAAATTATTATTATTATTATTATTTTCTTAAGGGATTATTATCAGTCGCGCGTGTGTGTGTGTGTGTGTGCGCGTGTGGGGAGTAAGGAAGCTTGCCCATCGTTTCGCCCTGATCGGGAGTTGAACCCACGTTCTCTCGCTTGCGAGGCGAGGGCTCGAACCCCCGATGTACAGGGGAACTCCAAAACAGCGGCGTGAATACGGTGTGAACACACTGTGAATAAGAACCAGGGACGCAATCTGTTACTGGTTTTAATCAGGCCCTGAACCGGGTCCCTTGTCCGTTAGCACTCGGTGATTATCTGCCGAGCGGTGTTGAGCGGGGAAATCACATTGCAGCCTGACCTTAGATAAATCACTCCGTATCGCCCAGATGAAAATTCCACAGCGGTCGCTATCTTTGACAGACAGAAGGAGCAACTCAAAAAGATCAGGGTCCATCATACCGACACGCCTGGCTTGAGCTCGCTTGCTCGAGACACGATTATGGCTCCGTCGCAGCACCGTTCCGATCAGATACCGGGTCGAGCTGCGAGACGTGGGATGCGAGAGGACGGGCTATTTTTCTAACGTCACACAGGGAGAAAACTGTGCAGTTATAATAATAATAATAATAATAATAATAGTCGTTGAGTTTGATACGGCGCCTGATCACGGCTTTGAGACGTCTCAAAGCGCTTCGCAGGATATACTGTGTCGCGTAGCGACTGTGTGTTTTGTGGGCCAAATGCGGCAGCCGATTGAGCACAGCAGCGCCCCCGCAAACAGCCGTGGGGTTGAATGACCGAATTATTATTCTTTGAGGGATTATTACGACCGGAAAAGCCACCCGCCAATCGACTAACAACCGGGTTCCTGCTGACTGCTGGTAAACAGAGGCGCGCGTGTTTGCGTGCGCGTGCGTGTGGCGTAAGGAAACTTGTCCGGTTGGACTTCAGCTGGAGTATTGGGTCCAATTCTGGGCACCACACTTTAGGAAGGATATCAAGGCCTTGGAGAGGACACAGAGGAGATTTTCCAGGATGGTACCAGGGATGAGGGACTTCAGTTACGTGGAGAGACGAGAGAAGCCGGGATTGTCAGAGAAAGTTGAGGGGAGATTTAATGGAGGGGTTGGGGGTTGGGCGGTGGGGAGAGACCAGGAGACATTTTTGGCGTCATGGTACTTTAAAAGAGCCGAAACAGGCAAAGATTGGGCCGAACGGCCTCCTTCCGTGCTGTAAGATTCGATGTGGGGTGGGAGGCGTTTGCTGGGACCGGCTTTGCAATCCAACGCAGGTCAATTCTGCCCGCATCCCGCCATCGGTTTCGATGCATCGCCCGCGTTTGCCACCTGCAGAAATCTGCCGCGTTCGGGCATCTCGTCCTCTGGCGGCTCAGTACGATAATTGTTTCATCCACTTTGTCAGGCTGCGACGAGAAAGAAGGGCAACGGAGATGATGCCTCCATTAATCACCGACAGAGATGGCCGAGAGACAAGAAAGTGACTTCATTAAGGGTTATGTATCGTGTCGTTAAGTTGGCAAGGGACACCTTTCGTGTCATATCGTGCTGGTGATGCATCGTCGGCTGCTGTCTGGCAGTCAAATTAAACTGAGATGTGAAACTGATGAGGGGGTCCATGTTTCCGCACACCAGAGGCAGCCCCGGCCCGGGAGGGAATTCATCCCGAGTGGCCAACTCGTTTTAAAATGGCAGCAATTCTTCTTTTCCGGGGTCGTGAGATTGTCAGCCCGGACTATAAACGAGCGGTTGAATCTTTTAAGTCGCTCTCTGTCTCTCTCTCTCTCTTTCTCTCTCGCGTGTACTCTCTCTCTGTCTCTCTCTCTCTCTCTCTATCGCTCGTTTGCTGCTCACCTCAACGTCTCTACCTTTTTCCGGTCGCATTTAGTACTACCACTAATAACGATCCTCGCACTTGAGACCCGGCGCCTCATCACTTCTTCCAGACGCCTCGAAGCGCTTCACGGGACCCGCCGCAAAGCGGAGTGACTGTGCGTCGTGCGGGCGAAACGCGGCGGCCGATTTGCGCCCAGCGACCATCGCCCCGCGGAAACGGATTGAGCGGCCCGAGATGGGGGTTCGAATCGAACCCACAACCTTCTGGCTCGGAAGCGTTGGGGGTGGGCGGGGGGGGGGTTCGAACGTCGGGCGACGTGCGAGGCCGAGAAGCTTTCGAAACGCGGAGAAACGGGTGAAAATTGGGGGGAGGGGTGGGGAGGGGGGGAGAAGACAACAACAACAACAACAACAACATATCAGGCTCTAACCCCCTGGAGCTGATCCGACACTAAATTGCGGTGGATTTCAGTAGGTTGTCTGATGGCGTCTTCGAACCTCTTGCGATCCGGGAATCGCGCAACAGGTCGAACACATTCAAATGGTATTAAATTGACGCCAATTGCAGACTGTGCGTGCGTTAATTATTAATAATGATATTAATAAATAATAATAATGTCAAAATAATGTTATTGCTGGTAAACAGAGGAGGAAGGAACGTTTCGCATGCATTATTATTAATAATATATCATTATATTATGATATGCTATTATTAATAATACGATTAATTAATATTATTAATATTGTTATCACACGACTCTGTTTAGCAGGAGTGAAATTATTTTTATATCAGTATTATTTATTAATTATTTATTACTTATTAATATTAATATTATAAATGGTACTAAATTGACGCCGTGTTTCAATTGCAGAGTGCGTGTGTGTGTGTGTGTGTTGTGGGTGTGTAATGAGTCTTCTACTCTGCATTCATTACAAAGAGATCCCGTGGGGATTTCAACTCCTAAATCCCAAGCAAATAAACCCCAATTAAAACATGGAGTTCCCTGGAGCTCAGGGGTTCGAGCCCTCGCCTCGCGAGCGAGAGGACCCGGGTTCGAGTCCCGGGCGGGTCAGGTCGGGGCGAAACGTTGGGCGAGTTTCGTTATTCCACACACACACACACACACCTCTGTAGGAACCCGGTTGTCAGTCGATTGGTGATAATAAATAAATAATACTAACTTCGTCACACAACCCACGGCTGTTTGTGGGGGACGCTGCTGTGCGCAATTGGCTGCCGCGTCTCGCCCACAAAATGCACAGTCACTACACTTTGCCGTGTATCCTGCGAAGCGCTTTGAGACCTCTCAAAGGCGTGATAAGGCGCCGGGTCAATTTGCAAGGATTATTATCATTATAAGTGGTGGCTTCACTGGCCAGTGATCAGGAGCAGCAACGTCGGCTAATTGTAATAGACATTATAATAAATTATCACGTCTTCGCGACGTCTCAAAGCGCTTCAGGGGAGACATTGTAAAGTGAATCGACACGATACGATAAGCACAACACTCCCAGCAGCGCCGACCTAAGACAAGCCATTCATACACAACGCTGTCTCCAGATACTTCCAACTGTCATATCAGTTTGACGGCTTTATCATAACTAAATTCTGTTGTGGAATCGCTCTTTAATCAATAAAGGAATACGATTTAAGGAGACATTAATCCCTTTACTCTCGGCCCGGCTCAGCTGCTTGTCAGATCTGCTCTGCCCCCGAATCCAATCTTTTTAACATCCCTCTAACAGGGCGCAGCCCGGGACCTGATCCCGTTTTGCCCAAATTCCCTTAATTCTGCACCGTTTTCCCCCCTCACAAAGACAACCGTGAGCTATACATACGGGCAGAGCTTCGAGAAGGAGATGCAATAAGGAGGCAAAGGATATTTATAACACGGCGATAAAATAATCCTCGCGTTTGATCCAGCGCCTGATCGGGTCTTTCGAGACGTCTCAAAGCGCTTCACGGGATGGACTGTAAAGTGTAGTGGCTGTGCGTTCTGAGGGGGAAATGCGGCGGCCGATTGCGCACAGCAGCGTCCCCCCCCCCACACACAGCCGTGGGTTGAAGGGACCCGTTAGGTGACAGGAGGGTTGAATCCGCCTGACCCTAACCTCTCCTTGTTCTGCAGTCGTCCTCCGCGCCCTGACCTTGGCATTTGCTTTCCAGCCTCGCGAGATGGTTTCCTCCGTGTCCCACAGCCGGGCCGGCCTTCATTTGTCACTGGCGCTTATCGAATTTCCAAATGCCAGCGCTGTACATAAATCAATAACCTCTCCGCTCCCTTGAGCCACAGCTCTGCTACTTACGGCCATTTGATCCACAATACAACTTCCTCCCCTTTCACCCATTGTGCAAAATGCATCTCTCTCTCTTTCCCCCGCTGCTCGGGTTGTCCATCATTTCTCCGGCCGTGACTGCGTATTCATCAACATTTTGCCAGGCCAAGTCACTGCCCGCGTCTTCTCTTATTGCCCCATCCATCTCCCTGCCTCGGATCAATCTCCCTCGGATTCCCAGCCTCTCTGCCCGCTGTGATGCACTGCAGAGAGAAAGCCTCAACGGCTTATCGATTCGGCTTTCGCCTGGATCCCATTGATACATTCATCATTAAGTTACACCGGCAACACAGGACCCGAAGCCCGAGAGAAAGAAATTTAATTGAATGGAACGCGACGCCACGATCTGAAGGTTTTTTTTCATTGAGCCGGATAATAATAATAATAATAATACAGGGATGGATTGATTTTATACGGGAAAAACTATTTACAACTCTGGACAGGAATTAACCATATCTGCTGCAATTTGCTGGATTAACGCAGGCGCGGTTCGAGGTGTAATGTCCGTCGGTATTGTGGCAGGGATTTCTGCGAGTGTCGTCAAACTGGGCTGCGGAAGGAATCTGCCGCTATCAATCACACAACCAATATGATTTGTCCACAAGTGACCGTGTTGTTTGCCTTCCACCCTCCACTCGTCCTTCCCCACCAATGCGGATTTCCCTGTGGCTCAAGGGGGTTAGAGCCCTCGCCTCGCAAGCGAGAGGACCCGGGTTCGATTCCCAGGCGGGTCAGGTCAGGGCGAAAGGTTGGGCGAGTTTCCTTACAACCCCCCCACCCCCTCCCACCCACACACACACATTACACACACACACACACGCGCCTCTGGTTACCGGCAGTCAGTAGGAACCCGGTTGTTAGTCGATTGGAGGATCGCTTTTCCGGGGGTAATAATCCCTTCAAAAGAAAATAATAATTTGGTCGCTCAATCCACGGCTGTTTGTGGGGGGGACGCTGCTGTGCGCAATTGGCTGCCGCGTTTCGCCCACAAAACACACAGTCACTACACGTTCCAGTGTATCCTGTGAAGCGCTTTGAGACGTCTCGAAGATGCGATAAGGCGCTGCGTTAAATGCAGAGATCATTATTATTATCCCTCAAACAGCACTCAATAAATGGGGTGAGATCGGTGCCTGATAATTGCAGCCTCCGACGGATTAACATTGACACAGTCAGAGCTTTTAACATGAATCCTTAGAAACCTTCCCGACTGACCCCATTGCTGTTCTGTACTCAAGAGTTCCACGAGACCGCTGACAGATTGATCCCGGTGACCGCTGGCCTAATTACTCATTACTTGCTGTCCATTCAGGGCTGCCATTCATTAGCAAGACTCTCACAGGCACTTTTTACACAGAAAAGCATTCATTTATTGCCTTGAGACGCCGCGAGTTAATGTTTGACGTGTCTTACTACCAGATAGCGATCGCTAAGTGGCCTCGCTTCCAACTCAGCAAATTAAAGGTTGCCGGATCCTGGGGTCTCCAGTCCTCTCCTCCTACTGAACCCCACTTAATAATAATAATAATAATAATAAATAATCCTCGCATTTGACACGGCGCCTCATCACGTCTTCGAGACGTCTCAAAGCGCTTCACGGGATACGCTGTAAAGTGAAATTGACTGTGTTTTGTGGGCGAAACGCGGCAGCCAATTACACACAGTATTGTCCCCACAAACAGTCGTGGATTGAGTGACCCCATTTTTTTTATTTTGGAGGGATTATTACCTTCACAAAGTGATCCGCCAATCGACCAACAATCGGTTCCTACTGACCGCTGGTAAACAGAGGCGCGCGAGCGTGTGTGTGTGTGTGTGTGGAGTAAGGAAACTTGCCTAAGGTTTTGCCCTGACCTGCCTGGGAATCGAACCCGGGTCCTTTCGCTTGCGAGGCGAGGGCTCTAACCCCTGAGCTATTAATAATAATAATAATAATAATCCTTGCATTTGATATAGCGCTTTTCACGTCGAGAGGACGTCCCAAAGCGCTTCACAGAACACACTGTAAAGTGAATTGACTGTGTATATTTGTGGGCGAACGCGGCAGCCAATGGCGCACAGCAATGTCCCACAAACAGTCGTGGATTGAAAATGACCAATTTATTATTGTTTTTGGTTTTGGAGGGATTGTTATTAGGCTCTGTGTGGAGTAAGGAAACTTGCCCGAGGTTTCGCCCTCTGCCTGGAATTGAACTCAGGTCTCTCACTTGCAAAGCGAGTGCTCTAACCACTGAGGTACAGGACTCCACAAGTCCAGATACATCCGAGTTTAATGGTTCAGCCCTCCCTCGAAAGCTCTCCTTGAGCAGATTCCACAACGGGTTGGAGGCAGTTTCCCTTTTAGTGCTCGGTACCCGTGGACTTGCTCGCGTTTAGCTTGGCTCCGGCCGGCGCACGGCAAGGCTCGTTACAAACAGCATACACATAACTCCTCTCCAATTTAACATCGCCCTTCTGATTAAAAACACACGGCCAACGTTTCTGATCTGTCCCTGCTCCAATCAGCGGGATCGACGCACCGAGAACCGCTTCTAGCCGCCCCCCCCCCCCGCCCCCCCCCAAAAAAAATAATTGTAACGATTTTTGAAACTTATTGCTTGTGTCACATTTAATATTTCACCAATTTCGGCTTTGAAATAGTTCAAAGGCAAGAACGCTGGCAGTTATGTCATTAGTGTGATTTCGAACAGATGTGCGGTGACCCACTATTTTATTTCCCCGAGAAAGAGAGACAGAAAATGAGAGGGCGGGTGTTTCAGTTTGAAAATTAGGGACAGATGCTCCGTCTTTAAGAGGTGACATGGTGATTTTTCATTAAAAACCTTCCTGTCGAAATTTAAACAGATACAAATCTCGGGCGTAAGAAAAATCACACACACACACACACTCTGATTCTTGTGTGTGCAGTCCTGTAGCTCAGGGGTCCGAGCCCTCGCCTCGCGAGCGAGAGGACCCGCCCGGGTTCGATTCCCGGGCGGGTCAGGTCAGGGCGAAACGCTGGGCAAGTCTTGGCTGTCACTGCACTTGGTCGTATATCCCGTGAAGCGCTTTGAGGCGTCTCGAAGACGTGATAAGGCGTGATGCCAAACGCCAGGATTATTATTATTATTATCATTATTTTAATTCCATGGCTCGCTGCTGAGATGGGCTGAAAAATAAGGGAACTGCGGCTATAAGCAGAGCAAAGTGAAATAAACTTTGCAATTCCCCAAACACGGCTAAGTGCGAGGGTCCAGCTTTCAGTACAAGGAATCCCACTGGGATAGCTACAGTCATTTCAGGATGAATAGGACTTCCAGGCAGCAGATACGTCCCTCGCTTTGCTCTCTGTCCAACCCTTTTCCATCCCCATCCGATCTGTTCCCAACAGGCTGAGCTGCTTTGGCATCTCCGGAACGATTTATTTAATTTAGACCAAATGTACTCTCACGAACACTGAATGCATTGGGAGGAGAGTGCAAAACTGGCACCAGCGCAGTCTCAAAGGGCCAAATGGCCACATCCTCAGCTGTCAGCTCCAACATTTGTAACGTTCAGACGTTTCTATGGCTCTCGAGGAAACATCAGCCAGCCAGGGACTCTGAGTAACTGCCCCGAGAAAATCACTAGCAATTAGATCTACATCCAGCCACACACCCAACATAACATCTTAACAATGGTCGCAGTGGAGTTCCTCGGAGCTCAGGGGTTCGATTCCCGGGCGGGTCAGGTCAGGGCGAAACGTTGGGCAAGTTTCCTTACTCACCCCCCCACACACACACACACACACCTCTGGTTACCGGCAGTCAGTAGGAACCCGGTTGTCAGTCGATTGGGGGATGGCTTTTCCGGGGAGGAATAATCTCTTCAAAAAAAAAAAAAAAATTTGGTCACTCCAATCCACGGCTGTTTGAGTGGGGACTCTCCTGTGCGCAATTGGCTGCCGCGTTTTACCCACGAAGTACACAGTCACTACACTTTACAGTATATACTGTGAAGCGCTTCTCACCGAGGTGATAAGGCGTGACATCAAATGCAAGGATTATGATTGTGATATGACAATTGCCCAAAGCACAGTCACTATGCTTCAAAGTAACTGAAATGTACTGTATTTCCGACGTGATACAGCTCTCCAGCAAAAAGTATTGTCATATCCAATTAATATACTGCCTCAAACACATGAAATATGAGCGTTGAGTCAGTCTCCCTCAATTATGATCCACTTGTGGCTTCCATTTGCAATGTTGTGAGTGAGGAAAGTCCCTCTGTTCACATCGCTAGAATATCCGATCGTATCCAATAGTAATCCTTGGCATTTGATCATAGCGCCTCCATCACAAGGCTTCACCCAATATACTGCCAGGAGAATTGACCGTGTATTCTGTGGGCGAAACGCGGCAGCCAATTGCGCACAGCAGCGTCCCCCGCAAACAGCCGTGGGTTGAACGACCGAATTATTATTATTATTATTTTTTTAAGGGGTTATTACCCCTGGAAAAGCGATTCCCCCAATCGACCAACAACCGGGTTCCTACTGACTGCTGTTAAACAGAGACGTGTGTTGTGTGTGTGTGTGTGTGTGTCGGGGGGGGGAGGGGGGGGGAGTAAGGAGACTTGCCCAACATTTTGCCCTGACTTATCCCGGGTCCTCTCGCTTGCGAGGCGAAGGCTCTAACCCCTGAGCTACGGGGAACTCCAGGGCTAAGGTCGGTGATTTACAAGTCGAGCCGCTCGGTTTGTGTCGCTCTGCGGTCAGGGCCCCTCTCCCGGAATATAAACACAACAAGTCTTGCTGCATTAATGGAACCTCATTTGCTCAAAGTACTCTCATCGCCCTCGGGGCTTCGCGAATTAAGTGCTGTCACTCAGGTGCTGAAAGTGTGAGCGACCCGTTTGCAGACATCCGTCATAATTAAACTAATAGCTCTGAGAATTCAGTCTGATGTCGAATTTATCTTACGCTGGGAGAGAGGCGCTGATTAAACAGCAGTTTGACAGTTAATGATGAGACGCTGTTGCCTCTATCTCTCTAACTGGATTAGACTGGGGGCGTATTCTCCACCCGCCACCCCCACCCCGACTTTTCCCTCGTGTCCTGTGGCTGCGTTGGATACGGAGGACTCATTCGGACTCGGTCCTACTGCCTGCGAGGCGCTGGTACTCAACGCGTAATAATTCCGTCGCTCGATCCACGACTGCTTGCGGCGGAAGCTGCTGTGCGCGATTGGCTGCCGCGTTTTGACCCACAGAATACACAGTCACTACACTCGACAGGTAGTGCGTTCTGCGAAGCGCTTTGGGACGTCTCGAAGACGTGATAAGGCGCCGTGTCGAACGCCAGGATTATTATTATTATTATTATTACCATTATTATTATTATTATTATTATTATTATTATCATTATTATCATTATTATCATTATTATCATTATTATCATTATTATTATCATTATTGATACGGCACTTTTCAGACGCTGTTTCCAAGCAAGTTATGGCTGCAAAGTTGAACAAGTCGGTTCTTTCAACTTCCTGCAAAGTCTGATCGACTGGAAATTATAACAGGAATGGTACTGTTTACATTTCGCTGTGGCTTTTCAAATAAAACGGCCTTGTAAATCTCAGCCCGCCTCGCGCTTGCACCAGAGAGTATTTGTTTTACAGGAATTCGCAGAGAAACGTGAGATAAATAGTTGTGCCAGATAAATATTTTGGGGGTAAAACAAGTTAGACCCTGAACAGGAATCTGACCAGCTCGGACGCAACAACAACTTGCATTTACACAGTGCCCTCCTCGCACGGGGTAGCGTCCCAGAGCGCTTGACAGCGGTGAGGAGCGATCTGAAGATGGGGAGGGAAGGGGGTGGGGGGTGCGAGGTTGAGGTGGAGGGATCGGGGGGGGAGAGAGCGTGCCAGAGTCTCGGGGCGTGGCGGCTGAAAGCGCGGCCACCGATGGCGGAACGGAGGGGGCGAGAGGACGAGCAGGAGGCCGGAGCTGGTCGAGCGGAGGCAGCGGGTAGTGGGTTGGGGGGTGAGCGGGTGGGAGAGGTCGGGAGGTGTCGGGGAGTGAAAGGATTTGAAGACCAGTGTGAGAGGATCTTGAAGTCGATCCTTTTGGTGATAGGGAGCCAGTGGGGGCTGGCGAGGGCCGGGGTGATGGGGGGACGGGGGTTAGTGTGTGTGAGGGGGAGCCAGTGGGGGCTGGCGAGGGCTGGGGTGATGGGGGGGACGGGGGTTAGTGTGTGTGATGGGGAGCCAGTGGGGGCTGGCGAGGGCTGGGGTGATGGGGGAACGGGGGTCAGTGTGTGTGAGGGGGAGCCAGTGGGGGCTGGCGAGGGCTGGGGTGATGGGGGACGGGGGTTAATGTGGGTGATAGGGAGCCAGTGGGGGCTGGCGAGGGCTGGGGTGATGGGGGGTCGGGGGTTAGTGTGTGTGAGGGGGAGCCAGTGGGGGCTGGCGAGGGCTGGGGTGATGGGGGACGGGGGTCAGTGTGTGTGAGGGGGAGCCAGTGGGGGCTGGCGAGGGCTGGGGTGATGGGGGGACGGGGGTTAGTGTGTGTGAGGGGGAGCCAGTGGGGGCTGGCGAGGGCTGGGGTGATGGGGGGTCGGGGGTTAGTGGGGGTGATGGGGAGCCAGTGGGAGCTGGCGAGGAGGGCTGGGGTGATGGGGGGACGGGGGTTAGTGGGGGTGATGGGGAGCCAGTGGGGGCTGGCGAGGGCCGGGGTGATGGGGGGTCGGGGGTTAGTGTGTGTGAGGGGGAGCCAGTGGGGGCTGGCGAGGGCCGGGGTGATGGGGGGTCGGGGGTTAGTACGGGCGAATACTAATCACCAAACCATCTGAGAAGCTCACTGACAACACGTGAATTGGCAAACACACAGCCTTCAGCAGGTTCCCCTGGAAACAATGAGTGTTTTTATATGTATATATATATATACGCGGCTCCTTTTACAGTAAGTAGGAACCCCACTGTTAGTCGATTAGTGTGGGGAAAGAGCGGGGGAGTGGGACTGTTCGAACAGCTCGTACAGTGGGCCGAATGGCCTCCCTCTGTGCTGTAATATTCTATGATTCCATGAATTGGCGGATTGCTTTTCCAAGGTTAATAAAGTATATTGCCCAGAAAATATAGTCAATTTGCTTCGCAGCGTATCCTGTGAAGCGCTTTGAGACGTCTCGAAGACGTGATCAGGCGCTGTATCAAATGCCAGGATTATTATTATTATTATTATTATTAGTAGTAGTAGTATTATTATTATTATTATTATTATTATTATTATTATTTTGTCCGCAGCTCTGGCTGTACATGTGTGGCTTCGGCCAAGGCTGTCAGGACGGCATCGGGAATTAATTCAATAACATTTGTGCAATCGCTGCACAAATAGTGAAATAGGCGTTGGCCTTTTTCACGCACAAAAGCCTTGCAACGGTTGCTTCGAATGGAGCCCGACCCCGTGAGATGGTGAGATCTGTTATAATTACGGTGCATTTGGACACAGCACCTTGAGTGTCATAATCAATTCCCTTTCGTGTCTGGCTGCCTGACCTTTGCATTAACATTTAATAAATCCCCGGGAACGTTTTGGAAGCGCCTCTCAGAAGACGAGCTACGTTTTGTCGGCCTAAATGGGATAAATTAGACTCGCTCGAGAAAGGTCACGGGCTTAACGACGGGGGCTGGCGGCGCACTGTGCAATCAACAGCCTGGCTAGAGGCCAGTCATATTAGACAAATAATAATAATAATAATAATAATAATTAATAATAATAATAATAATAATCCTCGCATTTGACCCGGCGCCTTATCACGTCTTCGAGACGTCTCAAAGCGCCTCACGGGATACGCAGTAAAGTATAGCGACGGTGTGTTTTGTGGGCGAAACGCGGCAGCCGATCGCGCGCAGCGGCGTCCCCCACAAACAGCCGCGGGTTGAGCGACCAAATTATTATCATATCTTTTTTTCTCGAAGGGATTATTACCACCCGGAAAAGCCGTCCCCCGATCGACTAACAATTGACTGCTGGTAAACAGAGGCGTGAGTGTGTGTGTGTGTGTGTGTGGGGTGGGGTGGGGTGGGAGGGCAGTGGGGGGGGGGGGGGGAATCGAACCCGGGTCCTCTCTCGCTTGAGCTACAGGACAAATGGCTGAAACTAGAGGAAAGGACACTTCTGAGACCGGTCAAATCACACTGCGCTGAGGTCGGACCAACCCGACCGACTCCCCCTGAAAGTCATTTTGAGAAGCTTTTACGTGTGCGGTGACACTGAGCCGTGCAACTATTTTATCACGGAATTATACGGCACAGAAGGAGGCCATTCGGCCCTCCGTGTCTGTGACGGCTCTTTGAAAAGAGCTTCCAAATCAACCCCACTCCCCCCCCTCCCCGCACTCCCCCCATAGCCCTGATCAACCCCACTCCCCCGCTCTCTCCCCATAGCCCTGATCAACCTCACTCCCCCGCGCTCTCCCCATAGCCCTGATCAACCCCACTCCCCCCCGCTCTCTCCCCATAGCCCTGATCAACCCCACTCCCCCGCTCTCTCCCCATAGCCCTGATCAACCCCACTCCCCCCTCTCCCCCCATAGCCCTGATCAACCCCACTCCCCGCGCTCTCCCCATAGCCCTGATCAACCCCACTCCCCCACTCTCTCCCCATAGCCCTGATCAACCCCACTCCCCCGCTCTCTCCCCATAGCCCTGATCAACCCCACTCCCCGCGCTCTCCCCATAGCCCTGATCAACCCCACTCCCCCGCTCTCTCCCCATAGCCCTGATCAACCCCACTCCCCCGCTCTCTCCCCATAGCCCTGATCAACCCCACTCCCCCACTCTCTCCCATAGCCCTGATCAACCCCACTCTCCCCGCTCTCTCCCCATAGCCCTGATCAACCCCACTCCCCCGCTCTCTCCCCTTCGCATTGCAGAACTTATCCTTCCCCAAATAACGATCTGATTCAAAATTAGCAGCACATTGTGGGTTAAAGTAAAAATGTAGATAGGTCACAGATCCAGGCGTGGCTCTCGAGATGGATTTTGATCTCCGCCTCTTCGATCTGCAGACACTGCTAATGGTCGAGCATTCATTAAAAAGTGATGAAGCAAATGCCACTTACATTGCTCTACTTTCCCTCCAGCCATTCCCGCTCAGCGCTGCCACAGCCAGTGGCCGTGTGGCAATCGTATCGTTCTCTCGCTGTGTGTCTCTCTGGGTTCTGCGCTTAACCCACTGGGCTGTATCCACAGCTATGCGCTGTGCCCGGTGTGTGAACCACAGATATTACAGCCCTTAAGTGCCCCACAACACCAACAACACGTGATATTTACACTTACACGGAGCCTTTCAGGTCAGGAGGACGTCCCAAGGCGCTGGACAGTCATGGGTTTGGACCCGAGCTGGGGGTTGGGATCAGGAAGGGGTGGAGGGCGGGAGGGTGGGGGGGGGTGGAGTTAGGAGGGTGACCGAAGGCGCGGTTGGTTGAAGAGGAGGGTCTTGAGATGGGTCTTGAAGGAGGCGAGGGAGGGGGCGAGGCGGAGGGACTGTGGGATGGAGTTCCAGAAGGGGCAGAGAGGCAGAAGGTCCGACCGCTGATGGTGGGGCGGGCAAGGCCGGGCGGGGGCTATGAAGCAGGCCGGAGCCCGCTGAGTGGAAGGAGCGGGGACCGGTCTATATAGGGTCAGCAGGTCACAGAGGTAGGGAGGCCGTGGAGGGCTTTGAAGGCGAGGACAAGGATTTTGAACTCAATCCTCTGGGGGATGGGGAGCCAGTGGAACCGGGCTGGCGAGGGTGGGCGGGGGTGGCGGTGGCTCTCTGAAAAAAAGAACCCTTTGCATTGTCCTATTCTCCTGCGTTTCCCTAAATCCTGGTTTATATTCTCTCGTTCCTTCTCAAAAGCCAATATGGTGTCAGCCTCGACCCACTGCCAGGGATGTGCTGATGTGGACAAATGTTTGTTCTGTTAGTGATTACCATTAATCTGTGCCCTCGAGCCACTGACTCATTGACCGGGGGAAAGACTTTACACCAGGTTCCCTGCGTCAATAAGCACCACAACAGCGTATTACACTTGTATAGTAGCGCCTTTCACGTCAGGAGGAGGTCCCAAGGCCTCCGACTCCACAGGGTTTGTTTTGCCAGCGTTCGGACCTCAGTCGTCTATTCGAGTTCCCGCACTTTACCTTTGCATTTGATACGCCTCAAAGCGCTTCGCGTGATATAGTGTAAAGGGGAGTGACTGTGTGATTTGGGGGCGAAACGCGGCAGCCAATTGCTCAGAGCAGCGTCCCCGAAAAACGGCCGTGGGTTGAGTGACCAAATTATTCTTTTTTTGGGAGGGGTTATGGCCCCCAGAAAAGCGATCTGTCATTCGACTCACAACTGGGTTCCTACTGACTTATTATTATTATTATTATGGGACTCCACTTTGCCGTGGACCCACCATTTTGGCAGCTTCTGTCACAAGCTGCTGCTGACAAGTTCCCCGAAGCAGACAACGAAACTCAAACACAAGGAAAAACCGTCTGCAATTCTGTCAATACATCGGATACTCATCGATCATCTCAGTCATTGAGTCGGAAACCAATTGTCTGCAACTGAGAACCGATAGCGTACAGATAAAGGCTGCTTTCCGTGGAGCAAGCGCTAAACAGATCAATGTCTTTGCCCTGTGCTGTACGCTATTTACTGGCGGTGTTTACCTTAGCTCAGGGGTTCGAGCCCTCGCCTCGCAAGCGAGAGGACCCGGGTTCGATTCCCGGGCGGGTCAGGTCAGGGCGAAACATTGGGCAAGTTTCCTTACTGCTCCCCCCCCCCCACACACACACACACACACACACATTGCTTTTCCGGGGCTAATAATCCCTCAAAAAATAACGCTAGTAATAATAATTCGGTCACTCAACCCACGGCTGTTTGTGGGGGACGCTGCTGTGCGCAACTGGCAGCCGTGTGTCGCCCACAAAAACCCACAGTGTACATTGACAGTGTGTCCCGTGAAGCGCTTTGAGACGTCTCGACGAAGCGATAAGGCAGGCGCCGCGTCGGATGCCAGGATTATTATCGTTGTTATTATTGTGGCTGTTATTATTGAACGGCTGGTTGCGTTTGACGCACTTCAGACGTCAAGGGCGTAGTTGGCACGATAGCTGGCGACGGTTACGGTCGCAAACACTGGATGTCTTCGCCTCTTCTCGACGAGGTCTACTGAGCATTTTCGCAGCACCTCGTTCTGACTCTCAATCAATACCGACGACTGCAGATGTACAAAGTGCTCGGCCAGCAGTCGATCCCGTCAGCTGAAATGAGCAGACACTGACAGCAATGGCTATCGGCACGAGCGTCACACTCCGGCTAAGTACTGTTGAGTTCCAGGAGGAAACGTTCCCGAGCAGGAAATGCAAGCGAGCTTCCGTTTCCGTCACCTTTCTTTTAAGTAATAATCCGTACGTTTGATATAATAATAATAATAATGATGATAATTAATAATAATCCCGGCATTTGATACAGCGCCTTATTAAGTCCTTCGAGACGTCTCAAAGCGCTTCACAGGATACGCTGTAAAGTGTAGAGACTGTGTGTATTTTGTGGGCGAAACGCGGCAGCCGATTGCGCACAGCAGCGTCCCCCACAAACAGCCGTGGGTTGAGTGACCAAATTATTATTTTTTTGGAAGGGATTATTACCCCCCGGAAAAGCGATCGGCCAATCGACCAACAACCGGGATCCTACTGACACAGGCGTGTGTGTGTGTGCATGTGCGTGTGGAGTAAGGAAACTTGCCTAAATTTTCGCCCTGACCCGACCCGCCCGGGGATCGAACCCCTTGAGCCACAGGGATTCCACAGCAGTGCTTTGCTGCAATATTCAGACGGTGGATGAGAGTTGGAGCGGGAGGGGGGGGGGTGTCAGGTTGGCTCAGGAATGGCTGTTCCGTTCACCACGCTGCTTCGAGTCATCGGTCCCGAGGTTGATTTGGTCAAGCTAGTCGTGCAATCATTGAGGTCCGGCTCATCGAGAGGCTGATGCCAAGCATTTATACAGTGGCTATCGAGTGTTTGTCAAGTCTAGACAACCGATTGCTCTCCAAAGATTATGTGGATTGACATCAACGACTTGGGGGAATGTTAGTATGCGATAGATAGGGAAGAGAACCGGCTCTAAACTCAACGACCCGATCTCTCTCTCTCTCTCTCTCTCTCTCTGTGTGTGTGTGTGTGTCGGTGAAACACGAGAAAGTTTCTCTGCGCTAAACGTCTCCAAGTTCTGCGCTTGCAATGGAAAATGCGTCGCCGTTCGTGAACCCGTTGGGCTTCCGAACGTCAATCTCTTCAGAGGAAGAAAGGGTGAAAGTTGGACAGGTCGATTTTAGAGAAAAATAATAATAATAATAATAATAATCCTCGTATTTTGTACAGCGCCCTATCATCTTTTTGAGGCGTCTCAAAGCGCTGCACAGAATACACTGTACAGTGTAGTGACTGTGTAATTTGTGGGCGAAAGGCGGCAGCCAATTGCGCACGGCAGCGTCCCCACAAACAGCCGTGGATTGAGTGACCAAATTATTATTACTTTCTTTAAGGGGCTATTACCCCCGGACAACGCCGTTGTTACGTGAAAGAACATTTCAAAGCGCTCCGAAAATCTTTGCGTTTCATCTCGGCGACAAGACGGAATTTCGTGGTCACGAGAGCGGACGCGGCTCCCCGGCAGCAAATTAGTTCCAGGCGGTTTACACGCGGCAACTTTTCATAGCTAAAAGTTTGACCCTAATGTTCCCTTCCATGTATTATTCATCGTTCTACTTGAGGAGCTCGGCACTCGCCGTATTCACTTGGGTAATTTGATTTTTTTTTCTCGGGAGCTGATTTCACACGCGCCATAATCCACAGCCGCCTGGTCCGTCTGCCTTTTTTTGCGTCTGTTATTTTGTTTGCCCGGCCGGCCGGGTGTCTGACACGCGCGGAAACCCATCACCGTTGCTTAAGAGTCTCCAAACCCCGACTGAGAATTTCCCACATCCCACCCCCACACCTGGAAACCCCAGAGAGAGATTGCTGGAATGGAACCCGCGCTCTCTCTCTATCTCTCTCTATCTCCCCTGGAGGGACGCCCCCCCCCCCCACCCCACTGCTTACCTAATTCCGGAGAGTATTAGGCGCAGGTTGGCGAGAGCCAAGGCTTGAGCGGGAGCCCAGAGTGTACGTTGGGGTAACTGCTGGAGTCTAACCATCTAAACCCACACACAGCTCCGGCCATTGATGTCGCTGTCTGGCCGAGCTTTCCCGCTGCTTGTCCGGCTCGGACCCCCCTCCCCGTGAGTTAGGGCTTTGGCTTTGGGGTTAACAGGAGCCGAGGGGGAGGATTCCCGGCCCCCAGTGACTGGTCGGGCTGTGCTGTCATCAGCAGTGATTGCGTGGAATACAGCCTGTGGGTCAGAGAGAGAGAGAGGGGGTGTGGGGGCACCTCATTGGAATCAATGACCCTAAATCAACAGGGAATGTATTGGTTCAAGTCAGGGTCTATTATCCATGGCAGTTCCGATGCCTGGAGATAAGACGAGTGCGAGTCTGCAGTGTCTCTCGAATCTCTGCGAGATCGATTGCACCGCACACCATTTCGCCCACGAAATACACAGTCAATTCACCTCGCCCCCCCCCACTCCCCCCACCCCCACCCCAACCTGAAGGGTCCTAAATAAATGCAAGTTGTCGCTCTTGTCGTCGCTGTTGCCCTCAATGCGTGGCAAGCAGCAAGGACATGAACCGATAGAGCAGATTCTCGGCCTGGGGTTACGAGTGGGACTGATGTTATCAGCCCGCAGAACCTCCTACTGCGGACAGATATGTAAACAGACCAGTTCAGGTTGTGCTTGGGAGTCGAAAATGTGGCTCAGAAGCAGATCCCAACCCACAACCCCCAGTGACAGACCGTCTGTACAATGTTATAACAGCAGAAACACTCCTCCCAGTAATTACATCCCACCCTGAGCCCCGCAACAGGAGGTGGGAGCTGATCATTATCCTAACGTGCCTAATAAATGGGTATTTTATTTGTGGAGATCCCTGTGGCTCAGGGGTTGGAGCCCTCGCCTCGCAAGCGAGAGGATTCAGGTTCTGCTGAAACAGGGAGAGGGCAATTTCCTTACTCCCCCCGTCACCCCCCCCACCCCCACCGCACACACACACACCTCTGTTTATCCAGCACTGCAGCAAGAAGTCGGAAGCCCGGTGGTTGTTAGTTGGTTGGCCGATCGCTTTTCCGGGCATGATGATCCCTTCAAAAATAATAATAATAATAATTTGGCCGCTCAACCCACGGCTGTTTGTGGGGGACGCTGCTGCGCCCACAAAACACGCAGTCACTACGCTTTACAGCATATCCTGTGAAGCGCTTTGAGACGTCTGGAAGGATTATTATCATATTATTTCAGACTTATTTATAGATATAAGACACGACCAAAGGTTCTGCTGAAACAGGGAGAGGGCAATTTACTTACTTGTTTATGGATATTCTCTGTAAAGTGTTGATGAAAACCTGTACAAAGGGCTGCGTCCTTCACCCTGACAGAGATCTGACAGCAGACAGACAGCTGATTAATTGACAGCTTAAAAAGATTGATTCTGGTTGTCTCACAATTGGAGACCTGTAGCTGAGCCAGGTCAACATGTTTATAAAAGAATCAATCAATCGATCAATCAATCAATCAATCAATCAAATAAAGTCAATCCACGTTACAATACATTCTGTGAAGCGCTTTCAGACGTCTAATTGACATGTTAAGGCGCTATCTCGGACGCAAGCATTAGTTTCTATAATAATAATCTTTGCATTCACTGCCGGTAAACGGAGGCGCGTGTGTGTGTGCGTGTGCGTGTGTGTGTGTGTGCGTGTGTGTGTGCGCGCGGAGTAAGGAAACTTGCCCAAGGTTTCGCCCTGACCTGACCTGACCCGCCCGGGAATCGAACCCCCGGGTCCCCTCTCGCTTGCGAGGCGAGGGGGCTCTAACCCCTGAGCTACGGGCTGTAACAAATGCAAGGATTAATATTAATATTAATATTAATATATTGTCGGCCCCAGTGCCTGTGTATGCACAATGGCACCTACTTTGTGGGGATTTCATCTAAAAATGCAACCCAAGTGAGATTAATCACCTCAAATGAAAATATCCACAAACATTTGCGGGCAGGAGCGGTGATTTCTTCGTACACTTGTGGCCGCTATGTAATCCTTTGTTACACTGTACAACTGGGCCCACTTACTGTCTAACGCTTTCAAGTGACCATAAATATCGGGTATGTGAGGTTGATTGAAGTTAGAGGGAAGTATTTTCCACGGCAGCTTGACGTCTGGCTGTTTACACAACTCGGCTCCTGTTTATTCTTCTGCCGCAAAGCTTTACAGCTGTCGTGCCTTGTGTTCAATATATTTAAATTGAATGGATAAGTAGGTCTGTGGTCCCAGACAACGATGAGGCGAGGACAACCCGGGGCAAACGGGAACGAGTGATACGTCAACTCCCAGTAAACCGGGTCTTCACACCCGACACAAATCAAGCTGCCGTTTCAGGGGTCGACATAGATATGGCAGTGATTTTTCGGACCGGAATGATTTAAATGATTTCTCCCCACCCCCCCCCACCCCACCGTTGATTAAATCCCGATGTTTCCAATCGAGCGGTTTTCAATGCCTTGGTTTTGAAATCGTTTTTCCTCTTCATCACGGTTGTGGTGTTTGAAGCGAGCGGAGGGCAGACTGAAACAAACCACAATCCATAAAACTCCCCCGACCGATTAATTAATTAAACCCTTTAATTAGCGCTGGGACTCTGGCTATTTTTCAGCCGTTGAGCCTTACTTGGCTAACTTTCAACCCGCATTTTCTTCTTCGTTCATCTCATGTTGAACTCATCCCCTACTTTTTCCATGAGTACGTGTTCCACAACAGGTTGCCTAGACTTGGTATTATTATTATTATTATTATGAGCTTCGACTGACACCTGTAACCCATAGACCTCTCTGTGCATTTTCATTATTAAGAACGATAGTAATCTTTGCGTTCGATACAGTGACTTCCCTCAGCTCCGTCAAGGTCAGTCTCCAAACCTGCGTCATTCCCCCCATCTTCAGACATCTTGGCCCCTCGCTCCTCCCGAATCCAACCGCCAACTGGGGTGCAAACCCTCAACTGGAGCACGACTCCGAGTCGGTGGGGAGGCGGGCGGGGGGTGGGGGCGGGAGGTGACCGTCGGCACTGGTCGAAGAGGAAGGTCTTCAAGCGCGACCTGGTGATGGGGAAGGAAGGGGGCGAGGCGGAGGGATCAGGGGAGAGAGTGACAGGGTCTCGGGGGCGCAGGGGCTGAAAAAGCGGCCGCAGAGTGGTGGAAATATCAGTCAGCGGGACACTGCGATGGCCTGAACGCTGGTCTGTTCGGTTCGGCGAGTTTAATAAGTTTGCCCTGTGAGCTTCTGGATAACTGCAACACCATTTAATATGTACAATAGAAATATGTAATGCTATTTATAATTTAGAATGCATCAGTTATTTATAAGATCACTGGGCTACGTTTGCTTCTTGATAAGCAGACAAAAATAGCCCAGAGCCTGGTTGATGGAGTGAAAAGACTAATGTGCCCAATTATTATTCGCATAATATTAATAATAAAAATAATAATAATCCTTGTATTTGATATAGAGCCTTAATAATAATAATAATAATCCTTGCATTTGATATAGCGTTTTTCATGTCGGGAGGACGTCCCAAAGCGCTTCACAGAACACACTGTAAAGTGGAGTGACTGTGTGTTTTTAACAAGGAGAATTACACAATAAAATTATAATAATAACAGATTACTGTTATTTTGTGGGCAAAACGGGACAGTTAACTGCGCACAGCAGCGTCGCCACAAACAGTCACGGATTGAGTGATCACATTAGTATTACTATTTATTTTGAAGGGATTATTACCCCCGGAAAAGCCATCCGCCAATCGACTAACAACCGGGTTCCTACTAACTGCCGGTAACCAGAAGCGTGTGTGTGTGTGGGGCTGTGTGTGTGGGTGGGGGATAGGAGGGGGGGAGTAAGGAAACTTGCCCTCTAAAACAATTATAATACACACGCAGTCACTTCACTTTACAGAGAATCCTGTGAAGCGCTTTGAGACGGCTCGAAGACGTGTTGAGGCGCCGGGTCAAAGGCCAGGATTGTAATCTCCGGCCAGGACCAGCTCTCCGTAAGTGCTGATATAAACTGCGCTGTCGTTCCCACCGCGGCATTCAGTTCCGACTGAAACAGAACAAAAATGGCCTACATTTAGCTGTCAATAACCAACTGCCCTCCCCTATGGGAAGCCAGCGACTGAGCTCTGAGGAGCCTGTATCCCTGGGTCTGTTTCACCACATCTGGAAGTGCTGGAAAAGCCTGGATAGTGGAGGCGACTGACTAGATTACAGTGTCATAAATCTTATCTCCGCGCCATTAATCTGAGGCTTCTCTGTCAGAAGCGGGAGCCAGAGGACAGGCTTCTCAAAGAGGCAACTGTCAAATTGTTTGGCATGCAATAAATCACTCCCAACATCTTCCCTTTCATGTGCGATCCACTTGAGCACAGAGGGAATCATTAGACAAGTCCTTAAATATTTCCACATACTCCAGCCTTTTCGCTGCGGTTCGAAATATCAGCCCTACCATAAACGTGTCACCTTGATCAGTGCAGTTCCCGGCAGCTCAGGGGGGGTTAGAGCCCTCTCGCCTCGCAAGCGAGAAAGGACCCGGGTTCGATTCCCGGGCGGGTCAGGTCAGGGCGAGACGTTGGACAAGTTTCCTTACCCACCCCACATCCACACGCCTCTGTTTACCGGCAGTCAGTAGGAACCCGGTTGTTAGTCGATTGGCGGATGGTTTTTCCGGGTGTAATAATCCCTTTAAAAAAATAATAAATTGGTCACTGTTCGTGGGGAAGCTGCTGCGTGCAATTGGCTTCCTTTTGAAGACAATCTTTGAAGCTGTGGCTCTGAAAGTTCGTTGCCTTTGGGATTCTTTCCCTGAAATAATTACTGTCCGTAATCATTGCCTTTTTCCCAGTGACAAAGCCATCTCATCCACCTCGACATCGTTTCCTGCATCGGCTGAACGTAAACCCCGCAAAATACCGTCCAAAGCCGCCTTACCCTGTATCCCAGTGCAGGAAGCTCTCAGTCCACGTACGCAAGGCTGCGTTTAGTTGATATCACCTAAAGTGGAGCTACTAACAACTGCACATGACATCTACACAGTTCCGTTCACGTCAGGAGGACGTCCCAAGGTGCTGGACAGTCAGGGGTTTGGACCCGAGCTGGGGGTTGGGATCAGGAGGGGGTGTAGGGCGGGTACGGTAGGGGTAGGAGGGTGTACAGAGTGAATCAGGGTAGAATAGCGAGAGAGGTTGGAGGTGAGTGAAAAGGGCCGAGGGCTTTGATATTGCACCAGGGCTCAGACTCACCTGAGTCCAAGTCGCAGGTCAAAAGATCTTCACGTCTGGATCCTGACAAGGCTTCTGAGCCTTCAGACTGGTGGTGAGGTTTCAGTTGCAGGTGACGTTAGATAAAGGCGGTGTGCCAAGGATCTGCTGTCGACAGCTAAAGGCTCCACACACTTAATCAGCGGATTGAGAGAATTGTTGGCAGGATACACGGTTTGTTCACCAGAAGCAGTGCGGCTAAATGCTTTACCAACTACAGTTCATCCCAATTAAACACCTGGGGCTAATTTTGAAGCCTTGCGATGGGACAAAACTGGTCCCCCTCCACCCCCCCACCCCCACCCCCACCCCCAACAACTGTCTTTAGATTCAATCAGAGATATTCCAGAGAAAAATAGTTTATCGCACCCAAAATATAATAGTGATCATCCTTGTTTTCACATAGCGCCTTATCGCGTCGTCGAGATGTCTCGAAACGATTACGGAATAGACTGTCAAGTGTAGTGACTGTGTATTTTGTGGACGAAACGCGGCAGCCAATTGCGCACAGCAGCGTCCACCACAAACAGTCATGGGTTGAGTGACCAAATATTTTTGGGGGGGAGGGATTATTACCCCCGGAAAAGCGATCCGCCAATTGACCAACAACTGGGTTCCTACTGACTGCCGGTAACCAGAGGCACGTGTGTGTGTGTGTGTGTGTGGGGGGGGGAGTAAGGAAACTTGCCCAATGTTTCGCCCTGACATGACCCGCCCGGGTCCTCTCGCTTGCGAGGCGAGGGCTCGAACCACCGAGCTCCAAGACTTAGATAATCATTGGCTAAATGTAGCACTCACTTGACAGAAGACAAATCACTCGCTCGATCTTCTTGTCCTGAAAGTCTCAGCTTGATGGTTCGGGCGAGAGTAACAGTAACATCGTCTCCCCCTCCTCTCCGAATAATACGCGATTAATTGATTTCTTGTCAGTCTTTTAGTGCGGAAAATTAATTTACAAGTAGCTTTGTTTTCTCAGGGTATGAATTCTCTACACGGAGAGTAATTCAGGCCCTTAAATTATTCATAGGAAAGTCGTGATATAGTGTATCATTGACAGCCTCAAGGCCAGAGACTTATTCCCAATGTTACTGATACAACAATATTCCTCTGCCGTTGCTAAATAATTCACATCAATCTCATTGCAACACTAAATCCAGCTTCTGTTTATGACCAGAGTATATTGGATGGGTCAGAGGGCAACACGTTGTCAAGATTCACTTGGCGTTCAATGGCACGCAGAGGTGAACGCAGCATGTCTGAACACGTGTGTGACCTCGGCAGGTCACTGAACATGTATGTGCTGTGTCGGGCTACTGCCCCATCTTAATTCTCCTAATAATAATAACAAACGACCTTACGTCTTCGAGACGTCTCAAAGCGCTTCGCGGGATAGACTGTAAAGCGTAGTGACTGTAGACGGTATTATACTGGGGGCGAAACGCGGCAGTCGTCCCCGCAAACAGTCGTGGATTGAGTGACCAAATTCTTTTGGCCTGACCGCTGGTAAACAGAGGCGTGTGTGTGTGTGGGGGCGGGGGGGAGTAAGGAAACTTGCCCAACGTTTCGCTCTGACCTGACCCGCCCGGGAATCGAACCCGGGTCCTCGCTCTCTCTCGCTAGCGAGGCGAGGGCTGGAACCCCTGAGCCACAGCGAACTCCACAATTACAGACGGCGCAGTGAATGTGCCGACGAAGTTATACGATGTCGGGTCCAGTCGCGGCCAAGATAAATAAACGCCCGCGGCGCGTATCGCAACTCCAGCTGACCGCGACTCACAAAGGATTAGCAGTGATTTCTGGGCTCCATTTCAGAGCTGTGCAAAGGGCTTGATATCACCCAGCGTCGCACACCTTAATAATTGGGGGGCGGTGGCCATAGGCACTGGTCGGTCAAAGAGGAAAGTCTCACAGTCGGAAGCTGTGGGGAAGGAGGGAGGTTGGTGGGGGGTTTGGGGGAGCGAGGCGGTGGGATTGAGAGAGAGAGTGACAGAGTTTCGGGGACGCAGCGGCTGAAAGCGCGACGGCCGATGGCGGAACGGAGGGCGCGAGGGACGAGCCGGAGGCCGGAGCCGGTCGAGCGGAGGCAGCGGGTAGTGGGTTGGGGAGAGAAGAGAATATTCTAATAATAATCACCGCAATGATAATAATCCTCGCATTTGACACAGCGCCTTATCACGTCTTCGAGACGTCTCAAAGCGCTTCACGGGATACGCTGTAAAGCTGTGTGTTTTGTGGGCGAAACGCGGCAGCCAATTGCGCACAGCAGCGTCCCCGCAAACAACCGTGGGTTGAGTGACCACGTTATTATTTTTTTAATGTTTTTTTTCCCCCTTTGAGGGATTATCATCAGGAGTGTGGAGTCGGGAATTTTGCCCAAGGTTTCGCCCCACCGGGAATCAAGCCCAGGTCTCGCGTATTCCTCATAAAACAGCGCCCACAAAATACAAAACACACAGTCACTGCAGTTGACGGTATATCCTGTGAAGCGCTTTGAGACGTCTCAACAACCTGATAAGGCGCTGTATCAAATGCAAGGATGATTATTATTATTATTTCTGGTACTTTTCCACCGAACCGTCTCTTTCTGTGAGTGCAATTCATTTCCCTCCTGACCGGCTTTTATCCGGAGCACAACATTTTTCCGATCTTTGCCAAATACACAGTCACAACACTTTTAATCCCAATAATAATCCTTGCATTTGATATTGCGTCTTCGAGACGTCCCCACGCGCTTTGCAGGACATTTCAGCGCCTTGGGACGTCCCTCCTGACACGACAGGCGCTACACAAATGTAATTTGTGTTGTATTGGGCACTGTAACGCGGGCGGGACTGTGTATTTTTGGTGTCGGTGGGGGGTGGGGTGGGGGCGAAGCACAAATTGCAATCCGCGACTGTTTGTGTGGGACATTGCTGTGCGCAATGGGCCGCCCGGGTACAAAATGCGCGGTCAACTCACTTCGAGAAGGGCTTTGGGACGTCTCAAAGGCGAGATAAGGCGCTGTGTCAAATGCAAGGCATATGATTATTATTATTATTATTATTATTGTTATTGTTGTAATGAAGTCACAGTCAGAAGGGCTCAGTTGTGCCCGTGTAATGATGTGCTCCCTAAACACTGAAAGGGTCAGGAATTCAGACAAGATGTTTTTTGTTACGAAGGCTGTTCTTCTGACATTTGGGAAAATTAGGTTTATACGCAGGACGTATAATACTAAAGTACATGCTTTTCAGGGCTGCCACAGCTACTGACATTATACTTTGATTTATGAGTCCAATTCCCCACCAATAGATACTTGCGCCTGTCATAAAAGTATTTTTTCCCCCTCTTTCGAGGCTTTTATCTGAGCTGTGGCTGATGAAGTGATTGATGATGCTGCCTGCTGTCCTTGTACGTTTAAATTCAATCCTGCAGCACCACTTTACCTTATAAAGTGGATATTTATGATACAAATACTGTAATGGGCTTCCTCGCACGGTGATGAACGACATCTCGTGTTCAGCGAAGGCAACGCAAAGGAGTTTTTTTTTGGGGGGTGGGTGTTTAGGAGGGGGAGTTTCCCATTTGTTTCGCTAGTTCACAGGGACAGGAAGAGGCCATCCGGCCCCTCGAGCCTGTTCCGCCATTCTGTAAGATCACGGCTGATCTGCACCTCAATTCCGATTACCCGCCTTTGCCCCCCGTATCCCTTTGACACCCTAACAAACATCTCTCTCTACCTTGGTCTTGAATTGAATGGATCCACAGCCATAATCCACAGCCTTCTGGGGGAGGGAGAGAGAGAGGGGGAGAGTCCCAAGTTCCCACTAACCCTTTGGGTGAAAAACTGCCCCTGATTTCACTCCTAAATGGCTTGGCTCTAATTTTAAGATGATGCCCTCCCCTTAATTCCAAGCGACCAAATTATTATTTTTTGAAGGGATTATTACCCCCGGAAAAGCCATCCACCAACCGACTTAACAACCGGGTTCCTGCTGATTGCTGGGTAGACAGAGACGTGTGGAGCAAGGAAACTCGCCTGTGGTTTCGCCCCGTCTGGGAATCGAACCCGGGTCCTCTCGCTTGCAAGGCGAGGGCTCTAACCCCTGAGCTACAGGCCTGCACGACGAGTCCACGAAAGGGTTCCTACCCCCCCGATCGGAGCCACTTTGCCCCAGTGCCGGGCTGTTGTTTCTGAGTCACATTGATTCACTTGTGCGTCCTGTGTCACGGCGAAGACAGTTGTCAGCACAGACGGGAGCTGTCAATGCGTCGGATGTGTTTGACACGTGACAAAATTGTCACAGAGGGAACTCACGACTTGACGGTTTATTGAAAAGGTCCGTATCTCAGGTGCACTGGAACCCAAACTGTGTATGTTGTGGGCGAAACGCGGCAGACGATTGCGCACAGCAGCGTTCCCGCAAACGGGCGTGGGTCGAGCGACCAAATCATTATTTTTTTTTGGAGGGTTTATTATCCTTGGAAAAGCCAGTCGACTAACAACCTACTGACCGAGGCGGATAGCGTAAGGAAACTTGCCCGACGTTTCGCCCTGGAACCCGGGTCCTCTCGCTGGCGAGGCGAGGGCGCTAACCGCTGAGCCACAGGGAACTCATCGGGGTCGGTTTGGAGCCTAAGCTCAGTTGCGCTCACGAGGATTTATGTTTGAGTCGTTCAGCCCACACTCGACCCCGGCCCCCAACGTGAGGTGACACACACAGTGTTCAGGTTCCAAATATCCCGCGAAGATAACGTGGAGCGTTGGGATGCCGGTTATTGCTTCTATAAAACTTGTTGGCAATTTGTCAGACGCCATAACTTTTTAGCCAGTTTCCAAATTCAGTGAAGAAATTATGCTGTAAATTAAGGCCGGAACTGGTGTTAAACAATGTGGAAACACACTGCAATAAAAGCACCCAATTCCCTTTATATTCTCTCTGGATTTAACTCGCTGCACATCCCCGCCATTGTTCTGCCGGATATAATAGATTACCCACCAAACCGACCGCATGCGGCAACGGTTCAGGATTGCGAAGGGCAATTTAAGAACAGGCGTCAGGAATCACTCGTCTCGCAAGCGAAGAGAGGACCCGGGTTCGATTCCGAACCGTAGGCAAGTTTCCTCACTCCCCTCCCGCCCCCACCCCCCCCCGCCCCACACACACACACACACACACACACGATTGGCAGATCATTTTCTGCTAGTAATAATCCCTCCCAAAATAATAATAATTCGGTCGCTCAACCCACGGCTGTTTGTGGGGACGCTGCTGTGCGCAATTGGCTGCCGGGTTTCACCCCCAAGCTATAGAGTCACTACACTTTACGGTGCATCCTGCGAAGCGCTCTGAGACGTCTCAGCACCACACGATAAGGCGCTGTATTAAATGCAAGGATTACTATTATTATTATCACTGAGACGTCTCGAAGCGCTTCACACGATTATACTGTAAAGTGGACTGAAGTGGACCAATTTATTTTTAAAGGGATTATTATCCCCGGAAAGCGATCCGCCAATTGATTAACAACCGGGTTCCTACTGACTGCTGGTAAACAGAGACATGTGTGTGTGTGTGCGCGTGTGTGTGGAGTAATGAAACTTGCCCAACGTTTCCCCTGACCTGATCCGCCCGCGAATCGAACCCGGGTCCTCTCTCGCTTGCGAGGCGAGGGCGCTAACCCCTGAGCTCCGGGGGACTCCACAAGCGAGTCTGTGGCCTGTAGCTGGTGCTCACGTTCTCTGCTCAGCCGGAGAAAAGGTAAAGATTCGCGGCGATAGCTTGGCCCGGCTCGTCTCAGCTGCTTTTACTTTTTATTTCGGGGCACCGTTCATTTGAATAAATCCGAGGGGGCAGGACAGTCTTTCACGGCACTTGTTTTTAATCATTTTATTAGGGGTCTCAGCTTATAATGTACTTAACCTTCGAAACCCTGTAACTCTGGTTGCCTTATGTTCCGTGCGATGCCGGGAATGTGAAGCGCTGATGAATCAATCATGGGCCGGGCTGACACGTCTCCGAGATGTTATTAAATAGCGTAGGAAATTGGTTAAAGCGAGTCAGGACCATGCATCTTGCCTTTATGTTTCTGAACCAACAAATATGAGAGAGGGTGGCAGCTTTATGAAAGATTGTTTATGCGCGCTGGCATGAAATGAGAACAGGGGGTAGAAGCGAGCACAGATCTGGCTGGTCCAGATGACAGCTGAGCATTCATCCTCCATGGTACAGCAGACAAATTGCTTGCGGTGGAAGATCGAGGCCATAAATCACCATCTGGAGACGGTTTACACCTACTGCTTATTACATTGCAGATGACAAATGCATAATAATCCCTTCGCACAGCATTTCTCCCTTGTTCAGTGACCGAGCCTTTGCAAAAAGAAAAAAAAAAAAAAAAAAAAATCCCTTTGGCTCATCACTCCTCCAGAAGCATCGAGATTTCGAGGCATCGAAAGGTTACGCTGCTCACAAACTGCTGCTCGGTCAGCAGAGATAAGTCGGATTCCTGCGCGGAATACAGCGGGTTCATTAACAGCGACCAACATCGGCAACGGCAAACAAGACTTGAACTATCTGGAGTTCCCTGGAGCTCAGGGGTTAGAGCCCTCGCCTGGCAAGCGAGAGAGAGAGAGAGAGAGAGAGAGAGAGAGAGCGGACCCGGGTTCGATTCCCGGGCGGGACGGGACAGGGCGAAGCTTTAGGCGAGTTTCCTTACTCCACGCGTGCACAGACCGACACACACACACACACGCGCGCGCGTGTGCGCGCACACACAGACACACACGCCTCTGTTTTCCCAGCAGTAAGTAGGTTGTTGGTCGATTGACCAGGACAGCGCTGTGTGTGTGTGTCGTGTGTCTGTGTTGACCTGAACTGCGAGGCAATTTCTCGCCATCAGGAAGATTACTTCTGGGCCGAAAGGACCATGAGAAATGATACGGCACTGGGTTTAATCAGCTGAAGGTGGTGGGAAATGTTTTATCGTGTGCGTATAAGCGCTTCACAGAGTGTACACTGTAAAGTGTAGTGACTGTGTATTTTGTGGGCGAAACGCGGCAGCCAATTGCGCACAGCGACGTCCCCACAAACAGCCGTGGGTTGAAGAGACCAACTTATTATAATTTTTTCAAGGGGATTATTACCCCCGGAAAAGCGATCCCCCAATAGACTAACAACCGGGTTCCTACTGACTGACAAGGATTATTATCATCATCATTATCATTATTATTATTATTATTATTATTATTATTATTGTTATTGTTATTATTGTTATTATTGTTATTATTGTTATTATTGTTATTATTATTATTATTATTATTAATAATTGACTGACTGATTAAATATCTCTGGGATTTCCCTGTGTGGGTGGGAGACATGGAAATCTCAGTTGGGTTTGGAGACTCTTAAGCCACGGTGACGGGTTTCCGCACTCGCACAACAGCAACAATAATACCACTCACAATAACAATCCTTGCGTTTGATAGAGCGCCTCTTCGCGTCTTCGAGACGTCCCAAAGCGCTTCGCGGGACGCACCGCGAGGATAAAAGAGGGGCCGTTTTGTGGTCTTGCGCGGCTCGTTTGGAAAACTCGAACCGTCGCTCACAATCACGCTCCGAGTGAAAATATGAATGAAATAAAACTGTCACATTTATTACCGTCAGTTCTGTATCCTGACGAGGTACAGTGCTCGCAGGCTTTAGCTGTCAGCGGGCAGACAGAAAATCATTAGTTTGGGCAGAAATCTGTAATTCCTCACCGACAACGTGTTTTAAGAGTGCGGACACCGCTTATAAATTAAGATACAAATCTTAAATTATTTCCGACCGGCTTTTTGGGCTGCGGTTTTACCAACTTGCTTTATCCACCGTTGTTTGTGCCTCGATCTTAACCGTCAAAGGCTTTTGGCCCCACGCAATATCCTTTTGCGTACAAAATCCGCTTCGCCGTGTAATCCCGCGAAGCGCTTTGAGACGGCTCGAAGATGGGATGAGGCCAAATGCAAGGAGAGTTCTTATTAGATAGGGAGCCCTGTAGTGTAGTGTTTAGAGCACTCGACTTGCATTTGATATAATAATAATAATAATAATAATAATAATTCTCGCATTTGACACAGCGCCTTATCACGCCTTCGAGACGTCTCAAAGCGCTTCGCGGGATGCACTCTAAAGTGTAGTGACTGTGTACTTTGTGGGCGAAACACGGCAGCCAATTGCGCACAGCAGCGTCCCCCACAAACAGCCGTGGATTGAAGTGACCAAATTATTCTTATTATTTATTTTGAAGGGATTATTACCCCCGGAAAAGCCATCCGCCAATCGACTAACCACCGGGTTCCTACTGACCGCCGGTAACCAGACGCGCGTGGAGTAAGGAAACCTGCCTAAGGTTTGGGCCCAAGACTCTATGAGGAGGGAGCGTGTCCCAGTGTCTCAGCCCTAACAGCGATCCGGATTAAATACCTCGTTCGCTGTGTGTGGTGCTGGTGCCTTTGCCGACAACGACAGCCACCGCACTTGACGGTAATGACTTCCGAAGTGCCGTGAGATGTTTTGAGGCCCCGACTTCCGGGCCGCAGCATCGAAACGCCAGCCGTTCGTTTGGTTGCGTGTGACGTTCCAGCTGAACTGATTTTGCCGAATGCGAAGCAACGGGCGCAGCCAAACCGTCGCTGTAATCCTGCGCTCGTGGCCGACCGTCAGCTCGTAAAAAAAAAAAAAAAAAAACACTGCGTCAGGCAGACCAGCTTGTGTCGTCGAACATCACAGACCACCACATCGGGAAGGCACAGCATTTTCCAATGAATCTGTTCCCATCAGAGGGGTGTCTTCTGGAAATAATGTACGGTTGTGGCTGGCAATCTGATCCGCGGATCAGCCGCGGGAGGGCTGGAGCTCGGTGGTTAGCAAGAGGACTTGGGTTCGATTGTACAGTCACTACACTCTACAGCATATTCTGTGAAGCGTTTTGAGACGTCTCGAAGATGTGATAAGGCGCTGTATCAAATGCAAGGATTATTATTATTATTATTGTTATTATTATTATTATCTCACCGTTGAGACCTCTCAAAGGGCTTCACAGAATATACTGTAAAGTGGAGTGACTGTGTGTTTTGTGGGTGAACTACGTTCAAAAAAAGTAAAGGGACACAGCGAAGGGCAGGTGATGAGAATAAAGGATTTTTTTTTACCATCTCGTACTAATAACCATCCTCGCGTTTGACCCGGCGCCTGATCACGTCTTCGAGACGCTTCACGGGATACACCGTAAAGTGTAGTGACTGTGCAGTTTACGACATTATAATGCAAAAAGAAACTACATTAGTAGCGCGTCTTCCACGTCAGGACGATGTCCCAAGGCGCGGAGTGGATAATATCGAGGCTGGACGGGGGGAGGAGTGGGGGTTTGAGCGGGGATGTGTGTGTGTAGGGGGGGAAGGGGAAACAAAATTAAAATCCTAGCACACGTTCACACGGCCCCAACTGCCTGCCATCAGATGGCGGGGGGGGAGAGAGAGAGAGAGAGAGAGAGAGAGAGAGCGTGAGCGAGAGAGAGAGAGAGAGAGAGAGATCAGTCAAGTTGACAAGCGGTTTGCTAAATTGCTGAAATGTCGCCATTACGGCAAAAAATTGCGGCGTTGTACTACAGGTACAGCAATCTATTAAAGCGATTTGATTTCCTTTATTGTCGTCTGGCCCCGGTATTGCTGAGGAGCGCAGAACACTCTGCGAATGGAGTGCATTCAGACTCGCGGTGATTCAGTCTGCGAGATGCAATAGAATTTGTCCCTGTGCATCTAATTAACTGTCAGCGCCAGGCAGTTTGTTTGCTAAATCACCATTACAGCCACAAATTCGCAGGTCATAAAGAAAGTGATTCAACTCAGACAGCTGGGTAATGGCGGACTAAAAACTGTCAGATGATAAAAATCACACAGCGACGCAGCCAAAACTCCTTCCACCTTTATTCTCGTTTGCCCCGGTTTCCGGGAGTAGTGAAAGGGGGGAAACGCGCGCGCGTGTGTCTGTGTGTGTGTGTGTGTATATGCTTCGTCGAACCGTAGATCCCTACGAGCGCAGAAGGAGGCCATTCGGCCCTTCGTGCCTGAGTTGGCTCTTTCAGAGAGCTTCCGGTTCAACCCCACTCCCTCACTCGCTCTTACCCCAACTAGTCCCAATTCCCCCCCACCACCCCCGCCACCCCCCCCTTCCCCCACCCACCTCGCTCGTACCCCGTCGCTCTGCACATTTTTTCCTTTTCGAGTACCCGTCCAATTCCCCCTTCGAAACCTGCTATCGGATCGCTTTTTGTCTCCCGGGGGGAGGGGGGGGGGGGGAATAATTCCTTGGAAAAATAAATTGAAATAAGTCGACTGTTTGTGTGTGTGTGTGTGCGCGTGTGGGGGGAGGGGTGTGGCGGGGGGGGGGATGGAGGGTGAGGGGGGGGTAACGTTGCCGTGCGTAATCAGCTGCCGCCTTTCGCCCGCAAAAATCCGCGGTCGTTCCCGCGAAGGGCTTTGAGACGCCTCGAAGGCGTGATCAGCCGCTGAATCAAATGCAAGGATTATTCCTAATATTCTTCTATCGCTATTAATATTACAGCAACACGGTGAGGGTGTGACAAATGTTACAAGGGTCTGGGATGGGGATGTGTCGCTACTCTGAGAGAGGGAGTGAGGTGACTGCCCAAAGCTACAGCTCTCAAAGAAAGTACCACCTCCACATTTCTCATTATCACTTGTCGTAGCAGCAGCTTTTATTGCAGTCGAAATAAATTGTGCCTAATTAAACTTTATGGCTGGGAGATGGGCGCAGAATTTATCAGCATGTCTTCCTAAATGATTATGTGTGGCAGTAATGGACTGGTGTAGGAGTATTATTCAACAGTCAGATTGTTTAGGGAGCAGCTTTGTTGAATGGCAATTGAAGATGACAGTGTACATTCGCTTAGAACTCCTCTCTGCCCCTCCGCAGCAAAGCCAGGCCTTGTGTCTACTCCCTCCTTCATTAGTCTACCGTAGCTCAGGGGTTCGAGCCCTCGTCTCGCGAGCGAGAGAGGACCCGGGGTTCGATTCCCGGACGGGTCAGGTCAGGGCGAAACATTGGGTAAGTTTCCTTACTCCCCCCCCCCCACCGCCCCACACACATATACACACCCACGCACACTCACACCCGCACACGCACACGCGCACACGCACGCACCTCTGTTAACCGAGCGGTGAGTGGGGAGGGAAGGGGGCGAGGTGAGGGGGATTGAGGGAGAGCGCGGCAGGGTTTCGGGGTTGCGGCGGCTGAAGGCGTGGGCACCGATGGTAGAAAGGAGAGAGGGTTGGGGGGGAAGGAGGTGGGGGGGGGGGGGCGAGGGGCAATGAGGAGGTTCGAGCCAGCTGAGAGGAGGCAGGAGGTGGGGGAGTGTTGGTGGGGGAGGGAAGGGGAGTGATTTGAAAATGAGCGAGAGGTTGTTAGGTTTAGTGGAGCCTGGCGAGGGCTGGTGAGCCGGTGGGGGGGATGGTGGGGGGTGAGGAGTTTTTGTCCCGAAAAGCGATGCGAATAATTTAACCCAAAGCAATGCAAGGGCGGAACCAAAGCGAAATACCAGGCACATATTTCCAGGATAAGCACATTCTCGTGGTGTACTCAGGGCTTCGGAGACCGACAGCCATTTCTCAAAGCCTTCAGCTGTTTAGCTGCCTATTAGCGGAACAGAGTATTACTGAATAAGAGAGAGCTTTCTCCTATTAGTCTCCTTCTGATCTGCGAGGCATTAATTAAGGGGTTTGTCGAGCACAAACGGTGAACTCGCCGCGTTTCTCAGCCGGAGTGGCGAGCGTGCCAAGGAAATCTCAACAGCCCCCACCCACAGCTCCCTCCTCCCTCCGCACCCCTCTATGAGCATTCTCCTACCCACTGGTCCTATGATTAATGATACAACGAAATAAAAGAAAGGACGAGGTCAACAGCTGAGTTCAACAGAGAGCTGCGAGACAGGGAGTAATTAAGATACTTGTATAAGAATGATTAATAAGCTCAAGAGTAGCAGGGTGTGCAGTAAACCAAGTCCTAACCAGATGGCCACTGGGGTTTTCTGTGCAAAGGAAAAACTCTGAGGTCTTTGTGGAAGATTATTTTTCCACCAAAAACCAAAAAGGCTTTGAAATCCGACTTGCGTCCTCGGCCATCAGGGCCACGCATAACCCGCGCCGACCAGCGCCCGCTCCCCTTAAACGACCACGTTCGGAATTATTTGGGCTGGAAAGCCGGCGGTGGCGCTTTGCACGGTCGCTCGGTCAATCCCGACTCTGCTCCCTTAGCGTTCGGCTGTGAACCGCCCGGTTTCGGAGCGGGGAATCGAAATGGCTGCCCTCAGCCTCCAAGTGACTGCGCAGCCGGAAAACTGGTCGGAGAGGAGGGTCTTGAGATGGGTCTTGAAGGTTGCGACGGAGGGTGGTGGTGGTGGTGGGTGGTGGGGGGGGTGGGTGCGAGGCGGAGGGAGTGTGGGATGGAGATTCAGAGGGTGGGGGCAGAGAGACTGAAGGCCTGACCGCCAATGGCGGGGGGGGCAAGACTCGAGGGCACAATAGCCAACCATTTTATCAGCCTCTGTATAACTAGGGTCTGAAACATGACAGCCAGACAGCTGTATTGTAAAGAGGTTTTCCTCTACTAACCTTACTTCCTTTGCTCCCGTGAAACCATCAGTTATTTTTTTTAACTGAGTGCTCTTTCCTCGCCCGCCCTGGCAAAGCTGACATATAGTGACTTATAAGTGAACACACGTGTGCGCTTCCGATGTCCATCACTGGCCGTTGCGAGAAGGAAAGCTCTCGCGCAGCAGTCCTCGGAGTTGTAATGTAACATATCCCACGTAATTTGCTCACTTGCAATTAAAACCGCTGTTTCAAGCTCGGATTTCATTGTCTTGCAATACCTATTGCAACAACAGCAACAACAGCAACAGCAACGACAGCGACGACGACGACAACAACAACAACAAAATGACATTTGCACAGTGCCTTTCACGTCGGGAGGATGTCCCAAGGCTCTGGATGGTCAGTCTTTCGGACTCGAGCTGGCGGTCGAGATTGGGGAGAGGGGAGGGTAGGGGGGGAAGGAGGGTGATCGAGGGCGCGGTCAAAGAAGAGGGTCTTGAAGGAGGCGGGGGGCGGGGCGGGGGGCGAGGCGGAGGGATGGAGTTACAGAGGGTGGGGGCAGAATGGCAGAAAGTCTTGCCACACAGTAATCCAATAGCTATAATAGTCCTGGCATTTGACCCGGACGTCTTATCACTTCTTCGAGACGTCTCAAAGCGCTTCACAGGATGCACCGTAAAGTGTAGTGACTGTGTATTTTGTGAGTGAAACACGGCAGCCAATTGCGCCCGTGCGCCGTCCCCACCAACAGCCGTGGATTGAGTGACCAAATTCTTCACATTATTTTTTTTAGGGGATTATTCCCCCTGGAAAAGCGATTCGCCAATCGACTAACACCCGGGTTCCTACTGACTGCTGATAAACAGAGGCGCAGTGTGTGTGTGTGGGTGGGGGGGGGGGGGAGTAAGGAAACTCCTGACCTGACCCGCCCGGGAATCGAACCCGGGTCCTCTCGCTTGCGAGGCGAGGGCTCTAACCCCTGAGCCACATTAGAGACTCTACATTATGTAATGGCAATAACTCGCTTGCAATTTTTGGGCAATTTGTATCGAGCTCTTCCATTATATTTCTATTAAAAGTACAATTGCCGCCCACCTCCGTACTCTTCTGGTATTCATGAACACTGCACATTGGAGATAATGAAGAGGAACAGTAAGAATTTTGTGCAGGTTTCACAACCATTTTTCCTGAAATTGCACCAACCGCTCCCGTGTGTGATACAGCACGGCAATAATAATAATAATAATAATCCTTGCGTTTGATACAGCGCCTTTTCCCGTCTTCGAGACGTTATTGGGTTATTGGAAATCATTGGATGATGACCGACAAACCAATACGGATTCCGTTCATGCGGACATCAAAAATGGCTGGTGGCTGCCAATGACCTTTTTGCTAACGTTTCCATTGGTATTTTAGCGTCCCTGTAGCTCAGGGGTTAGAGCCCTCGCCTCGCAAGCGAGAGGACCTGGGGTTCGATTCCCGGATGGGTCAGGTCAATGTTGGGCAAGTTTCCTTACTCCCCCATTCCCCAATACCCCCCCCCCGCACACACACACACACACACACGCCTCTGGTCACTCAAGTGGTCACTCAATCCACGACTGTTTGTGGGGGGACGCTGCTGCGCGCAATAGTCTGCCGTGTCTCGCCCACAAAATGCACAGTCACTACCCTTTCTAGCCGTCCATCCTGTGAAGGGCTTTGAGGGAACGTCTCGTCGAACGACGTGATCGGGCGCTGTGTCGCACACAAGGATTATTAATAATATTCCTCTCAAGCTTTTCCAGCTGGGTCTTGGTGTCTACCTCAGTGTCGATCGGACGCAATTAACTAAAGAGAGTTTGCAGCCTCTACGCTTAAGTGGGAACATGTTACTGACTTTCTGGGCAGTTATTGATTCGAGCTTCTCAGCATCAAAGATAATAAATCATTTGCCCATCTCATGGCCAATTCTGTCTGCGTCTGCCTGAGGCGATGCATTTTCTTGTGCATCTTTCAAAGGGGATTAAGCAGACTGTACAGCCCGGCTACATCAACACCGCAAAACTACTTACGTGTTGTCATGTGAGCCTGAGCCACAAAGGAAGCCCTTCTTGCCTGGAGAAAGGATTTACAAGATATTTAATCAGATTTGCAGCAGATGTGTACGTTCAATTACTTCCCTGGCTTCCCTTCACTCCCTGGCACCTCCCCTCCTTCCCTCCCTCCCTCCCTCCCTGACCTCCTCACTCCCCAATCCACCACCCGGTGACTCCACTCGACTGACACCGGCCTCCTTGCTCGTCCCTCGCGCCCTCCACCCCACCATCGGAGGTCGCGCTTTCAGCCGCTCCGCCCCGAAACTCTGTCACGCTCTCCCTCAATCCCTCCGCCTCGCCCCCTCCCTCTCACCCCTTTTTCAAGTCCCGCCTGAAAACCTTCCTCTTCGACCAGTGCCTACGGCCATCTCCTCTCCCCCACCTCGGAGTCCGGCTCCGTCACTATTAAGCGCTCTGCGACTCTACCCTGCGTGGAGGGCGCTATGTTAGGGCAAGTTGTTGTGGTTGTTGTTGACTGCATGGGCGCTGCCACAACTCTAACTGGCAACGGTGGTGAAGGGAAATGGCTTCTCCAAGACCTGGCAATTTGTTTGGGTGCCAGATAGGATGGCATCACCTGGGACACAGTTAGGCCAATGATGCCTTAAATGACCTTTGTATCTGCACCATAACAACTGTACTCCAGGGCACTCACTGCTGATGGCAGCACAGCCCGGCCCGGCTCATCGGCAGGACCTGGAAGGGCCGACCAGTCACTGGGGGCCGGGAATCCTCCCCCTCAGCTCCTGGTAACCCCACAGCCAAAGCCCTAACTAACTCACGGGGAGGGGGGTCCGAGCCGGACAAGCAGCGGGAAAGCTCGGCCAGACAGCGACATCAATGGTCGAGCTGTGTGTGGGTTTAGATGGTTAGACTCCAGCAGTTACCCCAACGCACACTCTGGGGCTCCCCCTCAAGCCTTGGCTCTCGCCAACCTGCACCTAATACTCTCCGGAATTAGGTAAGCAGAATTCCTCCCTCCAGGGAGAGAGAGAGAGAGAGAGAGAGAGAGCATTCCATTCCGACAATCTCTCTCTGTGGTTTCCAGGTGTGGGGGTGGGATGTGGGGAATTCTCAGTTGGATTTGGAGACTCTTAAGCAACGGTGACGGGTTTCTGCGTGTGCCAGACGCCCGGCCGGCCGGGCAAACAAAATATAATCCCACCCTGCCCCCTATCTATGTCCTTTGAGCTCTAGCCAGTCTACCGCAATCGCCCTGGCACCAACATGGGTGTGATCAGCCAATTGAGATGTTTTTCCTTGATACCCGAGTCCTGATCGTTCAGGTATGTCCAGGAACAATGGAAGAAATGCCAGAGATAACCTGGGTTTCGAGGTTAACCTGATCTGCCGCACTTTCGTTACAGAGGTTTCCTCGGCATTCTGTGTGACTGTTTGAGGGCTCTCTCTCTCTCTCTCTCTCTCTCTGATTGAAAGGCATCTTACATGTAAAATGGGTCGTGTTGTTGACGGCCACAGACTGACAATCTTCTGGAATGTGCCAGGAGGTGGGGGTGAGGAGGGGAATGAAATGTGCTCTGTGGGAAGGCCTAGGACGTAAGGAGGCAACATTCCTTCACGTAGAACATTCCTTCGTTTTGGGACGTTTCGCACCCCCCCCCCCCCCACACACACACAAAAACGCACAGTCACTACGCTTTAACAGTCACCACGTCTTTTCGAGGCGTCTCGGAGGACGTGATCAGGAGCCGTGTCGAACGCGGGGATCGGGCTTTTAGAACCTGCAGATCGGGGGTTGGGAACGCTCTTCCCGATTATGCCGATGGCCGGAAAGAAAGAAAAAAAGCAAAACACGTCGTTATTTAATGCGTTAAGAATTTACAAGCGCTTCAAAACAGCCACAAACCTATTGCCGGATCTCGTACAGACGGTTAACATCTGGAACGTAATACAGTCGGTTTCTCCCAACAGCAACAAATGACATTCATAGGGGTGTCTTTCATGTCTTGGGAGGACGTCCCAAGGCGTTGGACGGTCAGGGGTTTGGACCCGAACTGGGAAGGCCGACAAGCAGGGAGTTGGCATGATTGAGTCCGGATCTAATGAGTGTGTAGATGAGGGCTTTGGTGGCCTGAGGGGTGAGGCACTGGCGGAGCCTGGTGATGGAGGGGTGTGAGGGAAGGCCGAGCGTGTCATGGCACGGACGTGGGGTGGGAAGGACAAGCTGAGGGTCAAACAAGGTTCCAGACCGGCTCAGTGAGGTGGAATGTGCACCCGCGGATGGCGATGAATCTGTCGCAATCTTTGCATTTCTTTCGCCTTCGCCGTTTCAAAGTTATTTCATCTCCACGGAGTTTGTCCAGTTTGTGAGATCGCCGGCTACACACGCACGTGCCCTTCCGCACGGACACGAACACGCACACCCACAGGCCAGGCAGGGGAGGGAGCACGGCATTTCATTCTAAGTGGAGCTCCCTGGAGCTCAGGGGTTAGAGCCCTCTCGCTTCGCAAGCGAGAGAGGACCCGGGTTCGATTCCCGGGCGGGTCAGGTCAGGCGAAACATTGGGCAAGTTTCCTTACTCCCCCCTCCACCCACACACACACACACACACACACGCGCCTGATAATAATCCCTCAAGAAAAAAACACACCAATAATAATTTGGTCACTTCAATCCCCGGCTGTTTGTGGGGACGTCGCTGTGCGCCATTGGCTGCCGCGTTTCGCCCACAAATGCATACAGTCACTATGCTTTACGGCGTGTGTCCTGCGAAGCGCTTTAAGGCGTCTCGAAGGTGCCGGATCAAATGCAAGGATTATTATTATTATTTATTACTTGCTAAAACATCCCTGAAAATCGCCGAGTACGCGGTTGAAAATGGGATCCCGGTTTTTAAGGAGTTTTTTTTGTAAAACTCATCAGACTTCTGGGGTCCAATAGGTTTCAAAAGGACTCCAAATGTATTGGCAATATATCTTTTTCTCCCCAGGGGCCGGACATACTAAATACCCAGCAAGTTATTGAAAACCCCGAGGCCACAAACGATCAGACTCCTTGAAGCCGCGATACAAAGTAAACACGTCAGTTGCTTAAGTCTTCGCAGAAAAGGATCAAGATGCATGTTCCACGGCCTGTTATTTACTTTCATCAGCCATTTTGTGTCTCGTTCATCTAATCTCGCCCCCGGTTCTGGCCTACAACTATCGATTGCTTCACGAGGTGTGAAAGCAACAGAGATTCTGTGAGGATCAAACCTGGTGCAGTGTCGAAGGCACTCAAAACCCAATTGATTGAGATCGGTTATTATAATAATAATTTGATACAGCGCCTTATCACGTCGACGAGACGTCGCTCAGTAAGTACTGTAAAGTGGATTGACTATGGTCGAAAGTTATAGCCAGAGAACAGTAAGATCTCCTGTTAACCCCACAGCCAAAGCCCTAACTAACGGGGAGGGGGGTCCGAGCCGGACAAGCAGCGGCCAGACAGCTCGGCCAGACAGCGACATCAATGGCTAGAGCTGTGTGTGGGTTTAGATGATTAGACTCCAGCAGTTACCCCAACGCACACTCTGGGGCTCCCCCTCAAGCCTCGGCTCTCGCCAACCTGCGCCTAATACTCTCCGGAATTGGGTAAGCAGTGGGGGTGGGGGGGGGCGTCCCTCCAGGGAGAGAGAGAGAGAGCGCATTCCATTCAAGACTGAAGTGGATAAGATGTTTGTTAGGTCAGGGTATCAAGGGATATGAGGCAAAGGCGGGTAATTGGAGTCAAGATACAGATCAGCCACAATCTAATAGAATGGCGGGAATAGGCTCGAGGGGCTGAATGGCCTCCTCCTGTTCCTAATTCTGCATTCCATGTTAGAATACTTTCGGCAGCAGAAACACGTCACGTCGGCTTTGTCTATCGGACGTTACCGCAAAGCTACCAGAAAGCAACGCAAAAATGGCAGAACATGAAAGCTGCCGCGGGCAGAGGAGAGCGTCTATTGTTCATAGAATCACAGGCACTAAATTGCAATACTTTTGCGGCTTACTGCAAGGAAATGGGTCCGTAAATCTTCCCCCTGTTTGGTGAAAGTCATGGCATGCGATGCGTCAGTCTGGACAACAGACTAGACTAGAAGGTGGAGAGCGAGAGAGAGCGAGAGAGAGAGAGAGAGGGAGAACAGCCCTACGTGCCATGAAGGCCCCAATTCCTATCAGCGGCGTTTAAAGGGAAAAAATGTAAACCATGTTAATAACGTGCAGAACACCAATAAATCAACCAGGAAACCAGTGAATAGATGACCTCTGAAATTCTGACGAGCTTTCCTGTCAGGGTGAATTTATGGGACCTGTTTTATGGGACTGTGTGACTTTGTCTTCCCGGCTGACCTCAGCAGCTAATTCATTCACATTTATATTCGTTTCCTACTTGAGAGCGAGAGGGACTGAGATAATAGTAATCATAATAATCCTTGGATTCGATGCAGCGCCTTATCAAGTCGCAAGCGAGAGAGGACCCGGGTTCGATTCCCGGGCGGGTCAGGTCAGCGCACACGCACGCACACGCACGCACACGCGCACACACGCACCCCTCTGTTTACCAGCAGTCAGTAGGAACCCGGTCGTTAGTCGATTGCCATTCCCCGGGGGTAATAATCCCCTCAATCCGCGACTGTTTGTGGGGACGCTGCTGCGCGCAATTGGCTGCCGTGTTTCGCCCACAAAATATTACAGTCACTACACTTCACTGTGAGACGCTTTGAGACGTCTCGAAGATGGGATAAGTTACCGTCTCAACTGCAGGGGTTATTATTATTATTAATCAGCCCAGCGCGTTTGCGCTGGTGGGAAGCACAGTCACTCGCTGGAGCTATCTGCTCTCGTTCCATTCCCAAAAGGGCTCAAGACAAAGCCGAGAGGTAGAGAAACACAAATAAAGATAGAGGCCACGTGGGGTGGGGGGGGTGGGGGTGGGGGGGGTAAGAGATCCGAGACAAGAATTAGGACAAGATGAAGAGAAAGATGGAGAGTTTGATGATTCGAGAGATGGCGTTAGAGAAACTGAGAGATAACAAGAATAACCGGCACTTATATACAGCACTTTTCTGAAATAATGTCCGAGGGAGAAAGACCAAGAGATAATAGCAAATACTAACCATGATAAGACGTCTCAAAGCGATGCACAGAATATTCTGTAAAGTGTAGTGACTGCGTATTTTGTGGGCGCACCGCGGCGCCCAGTCGCGTGCCCACAAATAATCATTATTATTTTTTTATGGAGGGATTATTACCGCTGGAAAGCGATCTGTCAATTGACTAACAAGCGGGTTCCTACTGACTGCCGGTAACCAGAGGCGCGTGTGTGTGTGTGAGGGGGAGAGGGGGGAATCGAACCCAGGTCCTCTCGCTTGCGAGGCGAGGGCTCTAACCACTGAGCTACAGGCCTCCACAAACCCATAATAAGGAATAAAGTTCACTGTCCTTATATCAGGTTATATCAATTATTCCAGACAGCATAATTGTTTGCTCAAGATTACAACCCAGAGCGTTATTTCACGTCAAGAGCTCAATATATTCATCTTCATATACATCAGTCAGAACGACCGTATATTTGTTCAGCGGTAGCAGAGGAATCGGCTCCTCCTGTTAATTTGGTCCAAACATTATCTCTACAGTCATGTAAAATTGCTGTTGGAAAGAAAATGGCACATTTAAGTGCAGGTGTATTGAACACTGATTTAATAAAAGGCCATTTAGACTACAGACCTCTCCATTCAGAACCGACAGAAATAATTATGCTTCCAGTGTCACCTTTATAACTGTGAAACGAATTCATGGGTAACATATTTCATAATTCTCTGCTGCGTTAAATCTTAATAGCTGATAGTAAATTTGGGTTGAGAATTCTCCTGGTATTTTGTGAGGTTAATGTTAATGCTAACAGTGCTCAGTTGAAATGGTGAAAACAGACTCGGGAATGAGATGCCTGATGGCTCCTGATGTCGTTGGGAATTTACGTCTGATGGAAAGAAAACATGGAGCCTCGCGCTTTTCCGGGGGTAATAATCCCTTCCAAATAAATATACAAATCAAATAATAATAATAATAACGTGGGGGACGCTGCTGTGCGCGATTGGCTGCCGCGTTTCGCCCACAAGATATACAGTCACCGCACTTTACAGTACATTCAGTGAAGCGCTTCGAGACGTCTCGAAGACGTGATAAGGTGCTATTACCCTCGGGCTCCTACTTACTGCTAGGTAAGTACGGAGCGTGTGGAGTAAGGAAGGTTTCGCCCTGTCCTGGCCGGGGGAATCAAACCTGGGTCCTCTCGCTTGCGCCGCGAGTGCGCTAACCTCTCCTACAGCCGCCAGGAATAAATGGCAACTGCAGTCCTCGCTGACTGGCGAAAACAACAGTAACACTGACTGTTCAGCGAGCGGAGCTGGACAAAGTCATTCTCCTGAAAATGGGGGGAACCCAAACACATCGTTAAGGATATTAAGCGCAGATTTTGAGGCCTGGGCTGTGGGCATATTTTCTCGAGATAATTATCACATCATATATATTTCATTCCTCCCATCCCAAGGTGACTGTGTGTTGTCAACATGAGTACTCGGGTGAGTTAGAAGCTATGCTGGAGATTTGTTGGTGAATGCAGTTCTCCGGTTGCACATTAAATACCGAGCCATCACTTTTCGCATCTGCTATAGATCAGGAGACGACTGAATTCAAAGCAGCAAAAGCCCTTGATCATTCGGAACAGTAATGGAAGAAATAATTCCAGCTAATCATTAATCCTGGACTTCCATGAATTATGCCAAGTAACAATACCTGTCGGAGTGTCGTGTCCAGCCGAGCCACACGCGCACTGCAATAATAATAATAATAATAATCCTTGCAGTTGATCCGGCCCCTTATCACGTCGTTGAGACGTCTCAAAGCGCTTCACAGGATATGCAGTAAAGTGAAGTGACTGTGTGTTTGGTGGGCGAAACCCGGCAGCCAATTGCGCACAGCAGCGTCCCCACAAACAGCCGTGGGTTGAGCGACGCAATAATTATTAATTTTTTAGAAGGGATCGATTCTCCCCGGAAAAGCGATCCACCAATCGACAACAACTGACTGCTGGTAAACAGAGGCGTGTGGTGTGTGTGTGTGGGGGGGGGTGGGCGGGGGGGTGAGGGGTTGGGGTGGGGAGTAAGGAAACTTGCCCAATGTTTCGCCCTGACCTGACTCGCCCGGGAATCGAACCCGGGTGCTCTCTCTCGCTTGCGAGGCGAGGGCTCTGACCACCGAGTTAGGGCTCTGCTCTCCTTTAGCGCAGAAGCATTTCTGCAAGGCCCCCAAAAGTGAGAATTTGGGGGGGTTTCAGCCCCCTGTTCCCACGGGTACAAAAGAAAAGTCGATCCAAATAAAACGGCGGACGGATAGGTGCCTCCCACAGCGACCTTTGAAGAAAAGAGTGGGAGGGACACACACAAGCACCTGGATACGTTTGACCCAACGTTGAGTCGAAAAGCATCTAAACACTCACTCGGGACATGTTCTCCGCCCCCACCCCCCCACTTCCACCTCCCCCCCCCACCCGCCTCGCGCTATAAATTCAAGTGACAAGCTTGAAGTTTTTTCCTTTCCCCCCATTGACATGTTTACGGGGGAAAGTTCACTGGTGACAGCAAAATTAACCGAATCAATCACTGTACAAGTAAGATGTAATGAACGACTGATCCCCTGCTGGGCCGGCCTGGTGGGTAGTGATTATTGAGTGCTCCCTGAACTCCAGACCAGATGTCCTTATCATTTGACCTCAAACCCAGTGGCGTATTTGGTCAGAGGTTTATCAGGAGGTCACTGGGAGCTCAAGCATCTTGACACGACAAGAGAAGCAGATGCATTCTTTGAGACTGAAACACCCACTCAGTCATGTGGAAGCCATTCATTTCCCCGCACTTCATCTCTCTAATGACAAGGCGCCCCCAGCCAATGGCTCTTCTAGGACGAAACTGCTCCAATTCAAACAGCCCCACCTTCGCCACAGGGAAACCTTCTGGACAGCGTACAAAATGTTTTACAGTCTTTCCCAGAGGGAATTAGAAACATGGTAGGGCGGGCGGGCGGGCAGGGCAGGGCAGGGCAGGGCAGGGCAGGGCAGGGCGGGGCGGGCGGGCAGGGCGGGCGGGCAGGGCAGGGCAGGGCAGGGCGAAATGTTGGGCAAGTTTCCTTACGCCTCTGTTTACCTCTCAGCGAGTAGGAACCCGGTTGTTAGTCGATTGGCAGATCGCTGGGTAAACAGAGGCGTGCGTGTGGAATAAGGAACCTTGCCTTAAGGTTTCGCCCTGACTCTGCCGAGAATAAAACCCAGGTCCTCTCGCTTGCCAGGCAAGCGCTCTGACCACTGAGGGTCGCAGGATTCCTTGCGAAAAAAATAATACATTTGTCGGTCGGTCCACGACTGCTTGTGGCATGCCGCTGCGCACTGCGTCTCGCCCACAAAATACGCAGTCAATGAATTCACTTTGCGGTGCAGTCAGCGAAGCACTTTGAGACGCCTCGAAGACGTGATAAGGCGCCGGGTTCAAACGGCGAGGAAGAGAGAGAGAGAGAGAGAGCGAGAGGGAGCAAGAGAGAGAGAGGGAGGGAGCGAGAGAGAGAGAGAGAGAGAGCGAGAGCGCAAATCCAATCAGTCCAAAAAGAACAGCGGGATTTGCGGACAGCTTACTTGCTGGAGAACAACAACACAGATAGTCCAGAGAATTGTAAGCCGGTATTGCACTCAGGCCAGGACTGACATGACAGATACAAGCGACACTTCCTTTACCCTAATCCACCATGACATAACTGGAACCCGTTCATCAGATTAGCGCCTTATAATTGCTCCCTTGGCCCATCATTAGATAGAAGGCATCAAATCCCCTCCATTACATCGCACCGAAGCCTGCAATCGTTGCCAACAAGCCACTTTGCACATAAGAGTGCAGTCGAAACCATATCAAAGGCTCCCAAAGCCTGAACTGAAACTCAGTAAAGATTGAACAATGTCCGCAGTTCTTTGGACAATAGTATCATTCATCAAGTTTAAGAAACTTTATGAATGTGCTACCACTTACTTTTGCCAGAGTGCACTCCTTAAAACTCGTTTAAACGGCTCTGAGCCCGATTCTGTGGCTCAGGGGTTGAGAGCCCTCGCCTCGCAAGCGGGAGAGGACCCGGGGTTCGATTCCCGGGCGGGTCAGGTCAGGGCGAGACCTTGGGTAGGTTTCCTTACTCCCCACACACGCACACACCCACACGCCTGTGGTTACCAGCAATCAGTAGGAACCCGGTTGTTAGTCGATTGGCCGATCGCTTTCCGGGGGTAACAATCCCTCCCCCAAAAATAATAATTTGGTCACTCAACCCACGGCTGTTTGTGGGGGACGCTGCTGTGTGCAATTGGTTGCTGCATTTCGCCCACAAAATACACAGTCACTCCACTTTACGGTACAATCTGTGAAGCGCTTTGAGACGTCTCAGCGACGTGGTAAGGCGCTGGGTCAAATGCGAGGATTATTATTATTATTATCACAGATATTTCATCACAGAGAAGATACGGACAGTCCGCAAACTATAGTCATTTCACTCAGTCCCCAAAACGCTGAAGTCCTATTGCCAGAGATTCCGCAGCTTTAGATACGGGTTCACAGTAATCACTTCAATTGACAAATAATTTATTGAGGAAACCAACAAGAAGTTAATGTACCAATGCTTCAAAGCTAAATGGACTCATAAAGACATTTTTCAATGAAAATATCTTTGTGCGTCTCCGGACAAGCAGTTTCCAGCTTTGCGCTCAACGAGTTTGAAGACCCGGGTCAACTTGGAACGTATACATTGATCCAGTCACTGTGCAAGCCTCAGCTGAACAACGACAACAACGCCACCACAAGACACTTACACGACGCCTTTCACGTCGGGAAGAGGTCCCACGGATGGACAGTCAGAGATTTGGACCTGAGCTGGTGGTTGGGATCAGGGGGGGTGGGGGTAGGAGGGTGGCTGAAGGCACAGTCGAAGAGGAGAGTTTTGAGACGGGCCTTGAAGGAGGCGAGGGAGGGGGCGATCGAAGGGACTGTGGGATGGAGATCCAGAGGGCGGGGGCAAAGAGGCTGAAGGCCTGATCGCCAATGGTGGGAGAGATGGAGCAGGCCGGAGCCCGCTGAGCAGCTCAGCATTTCGTTAGAACATGGCCTGAAAAGTTGATCCACTTTCATAAGAACATAAGAACATAAGAATTAGGAGCAGGAGTTGGCCATTCGGCCCCTCGAGCCTGTGCCCCGCCATTCGATAAGATCATGGCTGATCTTCTGACCTAACTCTAATTACCTGCCCTCTCCCCATATCCCCTAATCCCTCTGTTTTTTAAAAATCTATCAGTCTCAGCCTTGACGATGTTCAAGGACTGACATCTATAGCCTTCTGGGGGAGTGAAGAAATGTTTCCTCAACTCTGTTCTAAAAGGCTGACCCTTAATCTTCAGACTGTGACCCCCGGTTATAGATTCTCCTATTGGGGGAAACAAACCCTCAGTGTCTACTTTATCAGCCCTTTAAGAATCTTATATGTTTCAATAAGATCTCCCCTAATTCTTCTGTACTCTAGAGAATACAGCCCGAGTTTATTCAGCCTCTCCTCATAGGTCAGTCCCCTCATCCCAGGAACTAACCGAGTGAATCTACGCTGCACCCCCTCGAGGGCAAGTATGTCCTTTTTTAAATAAAAGGCCAAAACTGCACACAATACTCTCAGTGCGGTCTCACCAAAGCCCTATACAGTTGCAGCGAGACTTCCCTACTCTTGTACTCTAAACCTTTTGCAATGAACGCTAACTGCCGTTCGCCTTCTTAGTTGCTGCTGCACCTGCAAACTAACTTTTTGAGACTGGTGTACAAGGACACCCAAATCCCTCTGAACACTAACACTATCTAATCTCTCCCCTCTAGAAAATAATCTGTTTTTCTATTTTTTCTACTTAGGTGAATAACTTCACACTTCCCCACATTAAATTCCATCTGCCACCTACTCGCCCACTCCCCGAGCCTATCTGTATCCCGTTGCAATCTTTTTGCATCATCCTCAGAGCTTACTCTCCCACCGAGTTTAGTGTCATCCGCGAACTTAGATACGTTACATTCAATGGGCTCGTCCGGATCATTGACGTAAATGGTAAATAGCTGAGGCCCAGCACTGATCCTTGTGGCGCTCCACTAGTCACCTCCTGCCAATTCGAGAAGGACCCGTTTATCCCTACTCTCTGTTTTCTATCCGTTGGCCACTCTTCAATCCATGCTAATATGTTCCCATGAATCCCGTGGGCCTTAACCTTGTGCCTTTTGTGCGGCACTTTGTCAAATGCCTTCTTAAAATCTAAATATACTACATCTACAGGTTCCCCCCTATCTAACCTGTGAGATACATCTTCAAAAAACTCTAAAAGATTAGTGAAGCGTGACTTCCCTTTTGTAAAGCCATGTTGACTGCCTAATCTTGTTATGGTCTTCCAGGAATCCCATAACGACATCCTTAATTAAGGACTCAAGAATTTTCCCTCCCACTGATGTCAGACTAACTGGTCTATAGATCCCCATCTTTTCTCTCCCACCCTTCTTAAATAGTGGTGTCACGTTTGCGATCTTCCAATCAATGGGAACCGTTCGTTCCAGACTCCATAGAAGATCAAAGACAAGCCATCCACTATCTCAGTAGCCACCTCCTTTAAAACCCGAGGATGTAGGCCATCAGGTCCAGGAGCTTTGTCAGTTTCAAGACCTGATAATTTACCTAAAACCATTTCTTCACTGACATTAATTCCCCCAAGTTGCTCGCTACCATTTTCTTCTTGGTTCCCCTCTATTCTTGGTAGGTTTTCAGTGTCTTCTAAGGTGAAGACAGTAGCAAAGTTCCTCTCTCCGTAGATGCTGCCTGACCTGCTGAATGTCCTACAGCGAGCTCGGTTTTGGTTTCAGATTTCCAGCAGCTGCAGTATTTTGGGTTTTTATTGAGAGATCAATATGCCTGGCCAATTAATATCCATCTGAAAGCGAGACTGCTTGACATCAACCTTTTAAACCTGACGACATGGCTTTGATCGACGCTGTGTAAATGGACAACTTGGTCACAGATTCTAAAATGCCTTCAAGGTCTTCATGTCATCACCTCCATGGATACAACAATAATAATAATTATTATGATTATTTTTTATAATCCTCAATAATAATCCTTGCATTTGATACAGCGCCTTAGACGTCTCAAAGCGCTTCACAGAATATATCGTTAAAGTGCAGTGACTGTGTATTTTGTGGACGAAACGCGGCAGCCGATTGCGCACAGCAGCGTTCCCCCACAAACAGTCGTTCCAAATGCAGTTCCAATTGCTTTGAAAAGGCGCGAAGACATCAACCAATTTGCTGACCTCGAGTGTTGGTGGACGCCAAGGTTTCTTATTGTACGTTGACAGTCAGTAAATCTAACGAGCAGTTGAGAGGTGTTCCACCTCCAGCTTGTAAACCCCCTCAATCAAACGCACACAAGGATTTAGCAGTCACGCTAAATGTGAGGAGAATTTTCAGCGTAGGTTTTGGGGCAGTTTTTCATTGGGAGATTTGTCCAAGGTGTGCAATTTTAATTTTAATTTAGGAGACCCCTTAGGCAGAGCTTTTATCTGTCTTACAACGATACCAGTCAATAATATCATAATCCTTACATTTGGCGTAGGGTCTTATCGCATCAGGTTTCGCCCTGACCCGCCCGGGAATCGAACCCGGGTCCTCTCCCTTGCGAGGCGAGGGCTCTAAACACTACGTCCCGTGTAGCGTGCAGTGTCCCAGATCAACATGTGTCCCAGATCAACATGGAATGGTGTGTTGAGGTCTTAAATAGTCAGTCGTGTTTCGCCCACAGATATGCAGTCAATTCACTTCACGTTCACATTCTGTGAAGCGCTTTTGAGACGTCTCGAAGACGTGGCAACTGCAAGGATTATGGTGAGATCACTTCGAATAAATAAACTCATATTTTTGGGGGGATGGGGTATGCTCCTGAAAATAAGATATAGGAACCTAGGAGGAGGCCGTTCAGCCCCTCGAGCCTGTTCCGCCATTCTATAAGATCGTGGGGTGATCTGTACCTCAACCCCAATTACCCGCCTTTGCCCAATATCCCTCGATCCCTGACCTAACAAACATCTCTGCACCTCGGTCTCGACAATTTGAATGGCTCCGGCCACAATCCGCGGGTAGCTTTGCTTTGCTTTGCTAGTGCAGGAGATCGCTATCGAGTCAAATCAAATCGAATTAAACGTGGAACTCAAAGGGAAACTGGATAACCATCGAAATATTTTGAACGCGTTAAGATGTTTCCCGAGTCGCGAGCCCGAGCAATGTTCTCCTAATAATCTACGATCGACGTATCAAATGTCTCGCCCGGCTCTGGAGAACAGAACGCAAACTGCAGGGCTGCTATGTTCAAAAGCCCCAACAGATGTACTCCATAAATCCACTGACAGTCGTAAAAGCCAAGTGGTTTGATCTGCAGACTGATTTACGTTGGCTGGCCTAAGTATTTGAAGTTTACAATAAAATAATTCAGAAGCGCTGTTGATTTGTGCACTTTCAAATCACATTCGGTGGTTGGGAGGGGAGGGGGGGGGGTGTGGGGGGGATGGTGGGGGTGGAACGAAAATAGGTCAACATTTGGCAATATTTTACAGATGTATTTCCTTTTCAAGTCCTCAACCTCACTACAAATTCATATTGGTTCAGAGTCGAGGTTTCGGTAATTGGATCGGCTTCGTGTGACTCTTTCGAATGGAAGAATTAATATCCACAGATTGGGAAAATTTAAAATGTTGTTTCAGTCTGATTGATACGGAACAAGGACAAAATCCATATTAAAATGAATGTTATTCACCATCACTTTTTGTCAGCTTTCAAGCGCAAATACAATGCGGAGCTCTTAACAGTGCGAATGTATAACCGTACATCATTACTTTTCTAATTAGTTCCAGTTCAAGGGTTTACTGTAGGTTCTTGTGTTTCTGAGGTCATGTTTTTCATATCACATTTATACCTGAGTTTCTGATTCACATTCGAGAAATACTATTGGAATATAATCATATTAATAACCATCATCATCGTAATCCTTGCATTTGATATAGCGCCTCATCGCGTCTTCGAGACATCTCAAAGAGCTTCACGGAATATTTTATTATTGGAATAAAACTACTTCTCTATAACCTTCACTGCTGTCCTGTCAAACATCAACTCTTCGATGAGCGTCAACATTCTTCAACAGATACAATGCAGTACCACATTTACGCAGCGCTTTTCACGTCAGGAGGACGTCCCAAGGCACTGGACAGGACAGTCAGCCGGGGGGGGGGTGTTTGGACCCGAGCTGGGGGTTTGGGGATCAGGAGGGGTGAAGGGCAAGGAGTAGGGGATTGGAGGGTGACCGAAGGCATGGTCGAAGAGAAGGATCTTGAGACGTGCCTTGAAGGAGATACATCTCCATCTACTCTTATCAAAACCACCTCATAATTCTGAAATCCCTGACTGTCCAGCGCCTTGGGACGTCCTAGAAGCTGCTACTGTGACGTGAGAAGCCCTGTTCGAATGGCGTTTGGATTGGTTTGTATCCGTCGAAGAAAGTTGAGGCTCGTCAAAGAGTTTCGAGTGGCGGGCGGGTGGGTCGGTAACCAGAGGACACAGATTTAAGATAATCGGCAAAAGAACCAGAGGAGGGGACCAGACCAGGAGACGTTTTTTTTACCCCAGAGGGTTGTTACAGTCTGGAACGCGCAGCCTGAAAGGATGGATTGGAAGCAGATTTGATAATAGCCTTCAAAAAGGGAATTGGATAGGGACTTGAAAATGAACAATGTGCAAGGGCTATGGGGCAAGAGCGAGGGGGAGATGGGACTAGTTGGGGTAAGAGCAGAGGAGTGGAACCAGTTGGGGTAAGAGCAGGGGGAGTGGACCGAATGGCCTCCTTCTGTGCTGTAATGTTCTACGATTCTCTCCAAGATAGTTGGGGTAAGAGCGAGGGGGAGAGTGGGACTAGTTGGCAGCGCTTTCAAAGAGGCCACGATGGGCCGAATGGCCTCGTTCCGTGCTGTAACAAAAAAATGGTGCAGTCGATCTTGATTTGGAATAATGTTCGTCATTAACAGTTTCTAACCCCTGGACCCTCTGATACACTTCCTTTAAAAGCCGCCAACTATCGCTGGTTTCTTGCGAGCGCTTCTGATCAATAAGGAGACAATTTACTGCAGTCAGAAGCTTCGAGACCCATTGGAGAGTCTAAACGCAGGTCCGCTTTTATCGAACAACGGGTAAGTGATGTGTTCTGAGTTTCCAGTTTGATCTAATTTTATAAAAAGGCAATTTTCTCAAACTCTTCTTAATGTGGAGTTGGTGCTTTGTCATAACACTCATCAGTAAATGTCATTTTGCTGCCATGGGCTTAATTAACCCACGAGCTCATTAGCATGTTCGTGCAGTTGTAGCACTGAAAGGCTGATTATTTCCTACAACAAGGCACAGCCAATTACTGCACTGAAATGGAACCACATTAATCAAATCTTTAGTATGGTGGCAAATTCGCAGATATCAGATTGCAAAAGGCTGCAAAAGTAATATGTCACTGTCACCGTAGCTCTGTAGCATTTAGCGATTGCATTAAATAGATGGCTTTTTGGAAACCGCATGAATTTAATATTTGATGGGATCTGGAAGCTATTACTGTGACACAGCGAGAAGGGAGTTTGCCCGCTGAGACTGTTCCCTTCCCTCGCAGAAAGAAACAGAACGGTGAAACTTTCCGGTGGCTTCACCGGCCTGCGACAACACTGGTCGGCGGAGTCGTGGTGACTCGGTGGAGGCCTCGCCTCGCCAGCGAGAGAGGACCCGGGGTTCGGTTCCCGGGCGGGTCAGGTCAGGGCGAAACATTGGGCAAGTTTCCTTACTCCACACACACACACACACACACACACACACTCACACATACACACACACGCACACGCGCCTCTGGTTACCGGCGGTCAGTAGGAACCCGGTTGTTAGTCGATTGGAGGATCGCTTTTCCGGGGGTAATAATCCCTTCAAAAAAATAATAATAATTTGGTCACTCAATCCAACCCACGGCTGTTTGTGGGGAACGCCGCTGTGCGCAATTGGCTGCCGCGTTTCGCCCACAAAAAAAACGCAGTCGATTCGCTTTGCGGTGTATCCCGTGAAGCGCTTTGAGACGTCTCGAAGACGTGATGAGGCGCTGTGTCAAAGGCGAGGATTATTATCGTCATTTCTGCAACGTGGGTGAAAGTTGCCGTGGAATGTAATTCCATTTCATGCCGTCTTCTTTCAACGAAGCTGCAGAGTTCCCTCTCTCTCCTCTTCCCCACCCCCCACCCCCCCACGCACCCCCCAAAAGTACCATAGATTTAGGCCATTGCACACAATAGAGCTTTACTTTTCATCAAACCCCTTACTTAATAATAATAATAATTAGCATTATTATGCATTTGACCCGGCGCCTCACCACGTCTTCGAGACCTCTCAAAGCGCTTCACAGGATACACTGTAAAGTGTAGTGACTGTGTGTTTTGTGGGCGAAACGCGGCAGCCAATTGCACACAGCAGCGTCCCCCATAAACAGCCGTGGGTTGAGTGACCGCATTATTGTTATTTTTTGACGGGATTATTACCCCCGGAAAAGCGATCCGCCAATCGACTAACAACCGGGTTCCTACTGATTGCCGGTAACCAGAGGCGCGTGTGTGTGTGTGTGTGTGTGTGTGTGTGGGGGTGAGTAAGGAAACTTGCCCAATGCTTCGCCCTGACCTGACCCGCCCGGGAATCGAACCCGGGTCCTCTCGCTTGAGTAGCTTATCTGGACTCCTGATTCACTCTGGACCCGCCATGTTGATGGACACCCAAAAAAAAAAAAGAATCGGTTTACATTATATTAGGCCTTTTCCATTTCACGCGCTGCTCGACTGAAACCAAACTCACCGTGAGAGAGACTTGGGTCCAACATTGACAGGAAATTAATAGTAAAGGCTCAGTATTTATAGGGGGAAACCACAATTGAAGGAGGACCGTGTTTGACAGAGAAACAACTGCACGTTACCTTTTGCACATCAGAAAGTACGTTCCACACTCGCGAGTCAATTAAACCCCTTCGATTGTCCGTTTGAGTTTTAAAAGCAGTCATTCCCGTTTCACCGAGTGACTGCGGTCACTGACACACACACACACACGCACGCACACACACACACACACGCACGCACGCACACACACACACACGCACACACTCCCTGCTTGACTGCTAAAACGACTGTACCGTCCAACAGGCGCTTACTCAGAATGGCTCGGATGTGCTCTGCTGAACACTGTGCATTTCTTTCCCAATTCACGATCCGCTACGCTCAAGTAAGAAGAATAATCCCGGCGTTTGACCCGGCGCCTCATCACGTCTTCGAGACGTCTCAAAGCGCTTCACAGGATACACTGCAAAGTGTAGTGACTTTGTACTTTGTGGGCGAAACGCGGCAGCCGATTGCGCACAGCAGCGTCCGTCCCACAAACAGCCGCGGGTTGAGTGTCCAGTTTTTTTTTGAAGGGGTCATTACCCCCGGAAAAGCGATCCCCCAATCGACTAACAACCGGATTCCTACTGACTGCCGGTAAACAGAGACGTGTGTGTGTGTGGGTGGGGGGGGAGTAAGGAAACTTGTCCAAGGTTTCGCCCTGACCTGACCCGCCCGGGAATCGAACCCGGGTCCTCTCGCTCGCGAGGCGAGGGCTCGAACCCCTGAGCCACAGGGTTTATCCACTTTGCGGCGTGATCTTGTCTCGAATGTTCCTGCCTTTCGGAAGGAGATTGCTCTTTGTGCAAACAATGACATAACAAGGATGAGGAACAAACGAACCCTCAAGCCCACAGTGGGCTGGAGATTGGGCGATTGAGAATTAATTAATTTGGCAGCGCGACAAAACCCCTCCCGATTTCACCCCTAAATGGTCTCGCTCTAATTTTAAGACTTTGCCCCCACGTTGCGGCTTCACGCCCACCGCATTTCCTGACCTCAGGACCATTCCAGCGCCTCGGGTCGTCCTCCCGACACGAAAGGCGCCATACAAATGTAACCTTGTTGTTGTTAGTGAGCCCGAGGGTGTGGCGCCTCCGTACAGCACTTCCAACCGGCCAACATTTTGTCTCCATGACAGTTCTGTTGAGTGTCTAACATCCATCGCAAGAAGGCCAAGCTTTGTGCAACACACGGTAACTGGGCCGCACACAAAATGAGACCTTTCGCATCGGAGACCATTTGTTTTGTTCAATCATTCCATTCGAATAAAGCATTGCACAGCAGCACCTATTTATCTTGCCCAAGCAACGGCCCGTACTAACGCAATAATAATAACCCTTGCACTTGATTACACAGCCTTAGCACCTCTACCTTTCCTCTCAAAGCGCTTCGCAAAACATACGGTACAGTGTGGTGACCGTGTATTTTGTGGGCGAAACCCGGCAGCCAATTGCGCACGGCAGCGTCCCCCACAAACAGCCGTGGGTTGAGCGACCAAATTATTCTTATTTTTATTTATTTGAAGGGATTATTAGCCCCGGAAAAGCGATTCGCCAATCGACTAACAACCGGGTTCCTGCTGACTGCCGGTAACCAGAGGCTACCGGCGTGTGTGTGTGTGTGTGTGTGTGTGTGCGTGTGTGCGTGTGGTGGTGGGGGGGGGAGTAGAGAAACTTGCCCAATGTTTCGCCCCGACCTGACCCGCCCGGGAATCGAACCCGGGGTCCTCTCGCTTGCGAGGCGAGGGCTCTAACCCCTGAGCCACAGGGAGCCCCACATTAATTCCTAAACTCTCCTTAGATGAGAATCACGCTCCGACTGGAGGCGATAGTGACTGCTGTCAACCTCAGTGGAACTCATTTCTTGCCGCACCGCGCGGTTGGCGGCTGTCATCAATTCGCGTCACTGCGCAATACTGACAGGGCGTCAGACCATCGATAAGAGGAAACTGCTTCAGGTGGTGCCCCTGGAACCTTGAGATAATGAGATGGTTTTAGGGTTGTACAAACTGTCTGGACGGACGAGAATTACCAAAGGGTGTTGGGGTCAACTGAGCTGAGAGAGAGAGAGAGAGAGAGAGAGAGGGAGGGAGAGACCTCGGGTGTTAGTCCACTCATCACTTAACATCTCAAAATAGTACGAGGCAGCAATAAACTAGCAAACAGCACACCGGGATACATCATATAATAATAATAATAATAATCCTTGCAGACATCTCAAAGCGCTTCACAGAATGTACTATAAAGTGTAGTGACTGTATACTTGTGGACGAAACGCGGCAGCCAATTGCGCACAGCAGCGCCCCCCACAAACAGTCGTGGATTGAAGAGACCAATTTCCGGTTGGTTTTTTTCTTGAGGGATTATTACCAGACGCGCGTGTGCGTGTGCGTGTGTGCGTGTGTGCGTGTGTGTGTGTGTGCGCGTGTGCGTGTGTGCGTGTGTGTGGAGTAGGGAAACTTGCCCGAGGTTTCGCCTTGGCCAGGAATCGAACCCAGTTCCTTCCGCTTGCGAGGCGAGGGCTTTAACCCCTGAGCTCCAGGAACTCCACAACGCCAAATAAATTGGGTTCGTATCCTCAGACGGTCCGCTTAAGATGTGAGGTGCTTCACAACAACAACAACAACAACAACAACAGCAACTTGCACTTAAATAGTGCCCTCCAGGCAGGGTAGCACCTCAGAGCGTTCAGAGATAAGGAGCATTAGATGTACAGCCGACGACAGCTTAAAAAGGCTGATGCTTCATATCCGGGAGATGTGCTTTGAGGAACAACGAGATAAGCTTTGACTCTCGTAGGTACGAAGTTAGGTGACATTGACACCATATAAATTGACCACCTCTCACAAGACGTGGAGCCCTGTAGCGTGTTGGTTAGAGCACTCGTCTCACAAGCGAGAGGACCCCCACTTGGGTTCGATTCCCAGCCAGGGCAAGTTTCCTTACTCCACACGCCTCTGGTTAAGTAGGAACCCAACGGTTCGTCGATTGGCGGATCGCTTTCCGGGGTTAATAATCCCTCCAGAAATGTGTTACGTTTGCACACAGCGGTGTCCCACAAACAGTCGTGGATTGGGTCACCAAATTAATATTTCTTTTTTTTGAAAAAGGGATGGTTTAACCAAATCGATCCGCCATTCGACTAACAACCGGGTTCCTACTGACCGCTGGGTATACAGAGGCGTGCGGAGTAAGGAAATTTGCCCTACATCTTGCCCCGCCTGGGAATCGAACCCCAGGTCCGCTGGCTTGCGAGGCGAGGGCTCTAACTCTACGCTACGTTATCAGAAGAATCTCCCGTCAACTAAAATTAGAAAGGTGGCACCAGAAAAAAAAAAGGGGATGAAGGCTGAAACACAGCAATGTCTCTAATCAGCTGTGAGTGCACTGACCTGAACATGAGGTGCACCTAATAATTTTTCTACCACGTGGGTTTATAATGGGATTTGCACACTCGAATCACAAGGTCAGTCCCATTGACTCACAGCCCTGGAGAATCCTGTTAAAAACCCGCCTGCTATGGCCACGGAAAAATGTGCAATTTGATCAAACGTTCCTGTGATTGTGTCGTACCGAATTCTTTGAAATAACAGCGATTGATGTACTCCGATAGGGTTTGCAAAGGGCTTCATTTATTTCGCTCATTAAAATCCATCCTCTTTTGAGCTCTTGACATCTGCACGCCGGTGGAAGCAAAGCTGACGGATAATAATGCGCACTTTATTTGTATTTTTTTTCTCCCGTCTCCCGATAGAAATTCCGGACCGCAGAGTTATTGCAGGCAAAGCATTTTTGTGGGAGACAGTTGGCGTTCGTTTTTTTTAAGGGCATTTGGGGCAGAGAGTCTCTTGGCTCTTATTCTGATTGAAAATAAGGTGGTTTCTGACCTGTATTGTCCTCCAAATAAAGCATTCGGCGACTCACATGCTTAGTATCTTCTACGTTGTGGAATCCTGTAGCCCTCGCCTCGCAAGCAAGAGGACCTGGGTTCGATTCCTGGACAGGACGAAACCTTAAGCAAGTTTCCTTACTCCACACACACACACACACACGCGCCCGCCTCTGCTTATCTACCAGTAAGTAGGGACCTGGTTGTTGGTCGATTGGCAAATTGCTTTCCAGAGGCAATAATCCCTCCATAAAAAATAATAAAAATTGGTCACTCAACCCCCGGCTGTTTGTGGGGACGTCGCTGTGCGCAATTGGCTGCCGCCTTTCGCCCACAAACCGCCCGGACACTACACTTTTCCAATTGATTCTGTGAAGCGCTTTGAGACGTCTCAGCAATTGATAAGGCGCCATATCAAGTGCAAGGATTGTTATTAATATTTGGTACATTTCAGAACCTAACAGTAAAAGCTGATGAGAAACAGAACGAGGTTCTCGTCTCTGACTTTTACCCAAAGTACCAGAAACATTCAGAAGTGCAGTATTTCTCATATTTATTGCTCACAGAAGCTGCTCACTTCTTTATTTTCCATGATAAATAATAATAATAATGATGATGAGAATAATAATCTCAAAGCACTTCACGGAATCCATTATAAAGTTGCTCGGCTGCGTGAGATATGGGTGAAAGGCTTCATTTCTTGCCTTCTTTCCCCCCCGCCACACACTGACACACACGCGCACACACACTCACACCAAACACACACACAACGCAACACACACACACACACTCACACCACACACACACTCACATTACACACACACTACCCTCACGCTAAACACACCACGCACACGCGCGCGAACACACGCGGGTGCTTGGGGAGTGGGGGTCGGGAACAAAAAAGCTTTTAATTTGTTTGGCTGTCAAAGAGTGGGTTGCCCAGACATGAGACCCTGAGTCAGTACAATGTAATCTAATTAAATGTAGGCGCTATATTACATCAGTGTCTGATGGTTCATTTTCTCTCTCCATATTTTGTGCTGCTTTATTAGAGCATGTGACAGCTCCGGGAGAAATTGTGTGAAGTTGTCTGGCTCTGTGCTAAATCCCTATTTGGTAGTTATATCTTTCTTCTGTCACTTTTCCCCCCGCGATGATGGATTAACCTCTCCCGCTCTCACTTGCGTGGAACAATACCACGATCCTTGACACAAATCCTATCGCTTAATCTTAATCTTTCCTTTCCCGACAGTCAGGGAACACGAGGCGGTCTCTACTGCCACTTCATACAGGGCTCTGTTTCACCATCGGACACTTACACATTTTACCCGACTCTTTTATCTGTCGGAACGTATATTTCTCTTCGACTGTTCATCATTTTCGTTTGTCAATAAACATACGCACATAAACTCGTCATTGCCTATAGACAGATTACTCTGAAACTAACGACCCTCTATCCCATCAATCCAATTGTATTGAAACTTAACCTACCTCCAGACGAGGCGTTCAATCATACACCTCTGCAATCTACATTTTGCCAGGAGTTCCCCGTAGCTCAGGGGTTCGAGCCCTCGCCTCGCGAGCGAGAGGACCCGGGTTCGATTCCCGGGCGGGTCAGGTCAGGGCGAAACCTTGGCCAAGTTTCCTTACTCCACACCCCCCCACCCCCACCCCCCCCCCCACCCCCAGCCCCCCCCCCCACACACACACACACACACACGCGCCTCTGGTTACCGGCAGTCAGTAGGAACCCGGTTGTTAGTCGATTGATGGGTCGCTTTTCCGGGGGTAATAATCCCTTCAAAAAAATAATAATAATAATAATAATTTGGTCGTTCAATCCACGGCTGTTTGTGGGGACGCTGCTGTGCGTTTCGCCCACAAAATAGACAGTCAATTCTCTTAAGAGGATATTCCGTGAAGCGCTTTGAGACGTCTCAACGACATGACAAGGCGCTGCACGAAATGCAAGAGTTATTATTATTATTATTATTATTATTATTATATTACAATCCTGTATTTGGACTCAGGTTATGTAGGAACTTGGGGTGGATTCAAAACTGCGCCACTGACTTTACGTGACTTTACATGGAGCTTGCACTCCCACAAGAGCAGGATAGAATAATAATAATAATAATAATAATAATAATAATAATAATAATAATAATAATAATAATAATAATAATCCTTGCATTTGATACTTATCACATCATCGAGACGTCTCAAAGCGCCTCACAGGATACACTGTAAAGTGAATTCACTGTAAACCTCGTGGGCAAAATGCAGAGAGGCAAGATTTGGGAGAAAGGCTGATTGAATCACCAGCAGCTGATTACAAAATGAAAATAATATTTTGCAGCGTTCCCCAGGCCAGCGCCAGCCTATAACCGCGGCACTTAAACCAGCTGTCCTCACTGACTCCATCCAGATAATAGTCATTATTAATTAGCAGTTTCAAGCAACACAATTAAATCAATATGGTGCACCGAAACTAATTTTAACAAGCCTTTGAGATCAATCATCCAGACTATTTATCTACACAAATGCCAGTAAACTGGTCTTGTTAATGTAACGTGAAGCTACAGAGCAAAAGGACCAAAGCGTATGAGCAATTAGAGAACTGTAAAATGAAGAAGAAACATTTATTTCGCTCATTTTCTCTTAAGCATTGTCAGGAACTGTCTTTCTCCTGTGCCATAATACTAAAAAACCCACACACAGCTCCGGCCATTGATGTCGCTGTCTGGCCGAGCTTTCCCGCTGCTTGTCCGGCTCGGACCCCCCTCCCCGTTAGTTAGGGCTTTGGCTGCTGGGGTTACCAGGAGCTGAGGGGGAGGATTCCCGGCCCCCAGTGACTGGTCGGCCCTTCCAGGTCCTGCCCATGAGCCGGGCCGGGCTGTGCTGCCATCAGCAGCGAGTGCCCTGGGACACCGCGGCCCCTCCCGGCTCAGGAACCGGGGGCTCGAGACCGTCACAGAGGAGGGGGCTCGATCCCCACGTTCCATTGCCAGGCAGGTCACCTTGGGACCAGTTCAGACCCTGTTTTCCTTCCACTCCCCCACCCCACGCCAGGACAACAGTCACGACGTTCATGATTTCTCCCTGTAGCGAGTGTCTGGCACAGAGCGACAGAGACAGAGAGAGAGAGAGGGGGTGGGGGGGGGGGAGAGGGGTTCTTCCTTAATAATCAATATGAGAGGCAATGGGTGGTAACTCGGAGACAACAACAACAACTTGCATTTACACAGCGCCCCCTCACGCAGGATAGCGCCCCAGAGCGCTTGACAGTGGCGGAGGAAGGTCGTCAGGCGCGACCTGAAGGTGGGGAGGGAAGGGGGGGGCCAAGGCAGAGAGATTGAGGGGGAGAGCGACAGAGTCTCGGGGCGCAGCGGCTGAAAGCGCGGCCACCGATGGTGGATCGGAGGACGCGAGGGACGAGCAGGAGGCCGGAGCCGGTCGAGCGAAGGCAGCGGGTAGTGGGTTGGGGGGTGAGCGGGTGGGAGAGGTCGGGAGTTGTCGGGGAGTGAAGGGATTTGAAGACGAGTGTGAGAGGATCTTGAAGTCGATCCGTTCAGTGATAGAGCCAGTGGGGGCTGGCGAGGGCTGGGGTGATGGGGGGACGGGGGTTAGTGTGTGTGATGGGGAGCCAGTGGGGGCTGGCGAGGGCTGGGGTGATGGGGGGGGACGGGGGTCAGTGTGTGTGATGGGGAGCCAGTGGGGGCTGGCGAGGGCTGGGGTGATGGGGGGACGGGGGTCAGTGTGTGTGAGGGGGAGCCAGTGGGGGCTGGCGAGGGCTGGGGTGATGGGGGGGGGACGGGGGTCAGTGTGTGTGATGGGGAGCCAGTGGGGGCTGGCGAGGGCCGGGGTGATGGGGGGACGGGGGTCAGTGTGTGTGAGGGGGAGCCAGTGGGGGCTGGCGAGGGCCGGGGTGATGGGGGGACGGGGGTTAGCATGTGTGCCAGGCGAGGCTGGCGAGGGTTGGCAGAGATCAGCACAAACAGCCTGCTGAGTGTGGGATCTCTGCCTTTTTTAATCTCGTGAATGTACAGCACCATTTAACGCGGAAACATGCTGTCAAAGGTGAGTTATGGAGACGTGTTACCCACAGGGAGGATAAAAGCAACTCCCGCAACAAAACTGCGCTGTTTTTGCTGCGCCTCGCGCTGGCGCGGCAGGCCTGAAACTGAGGACTAAGCAGAAAATGAGATGTCAAGATGGAGCCATTTAAAGCTGGAGGTGGAGTGTGGTTTCTGATGCATGAAGCAGCAATCTTAAACTGCTGCCCAGAATTGGCTCGACTTCAGAATTTTAAGTGCTCAGCGTAAGAGGAACCTCAAAGGTGTTTCGCTGCCTTCTGGCAAGTGAACCGAGAACCGAGACAGCGCGAGAAGAAGATGAAATGCCACCGTGGAGAAGGGCAAAGAGCTCGGAGTCTCGCCCCCCTCAAAATGCTCAGTCACTGCGCTTTACAGTGTGTCCCGTGAAGCGCTTTGAGACGTCTCGAAGACGCGATCGGGCGCCGGGTCAAATGCGAGGTTTGTTTATTACTTATTGGAGTTGTTGCGGAGTTCCCGGTGGCTCAGGGGTTAGAGCGCTCCCCTCACAAGCAGAGAGGACCCGGATTCGATTCCCGGGTGGGGCGAAACCCCAAGCAAGTTTCCTTACTCCACAAACACGCCTCTGTTTTCCTAGTTGTAAGTAGGAACCCGTTTGTCCTGCGAGGAGGAGAGGCCACGAGATAGAATTCCAGAGGGTGGGTGTAGAGTGGCAGAAGGCCCGCCCGCCAATGATACGGTGGGTGAGACGGGGGGGGATGTGAAGCAGGCTGGAGCCCGCTCAGCGGAGGGAGCGGGCAGGATGGTAGGGAGTTAGGAGGTGGCAGAGCAAGGCCGTGGAGGGCTTTGAAGGTGAGGACCAGGATCTTGAACTGTATCCTCTGTGTGATGGCTCCCGAGGGAGACAGACGATGGAAGCGCAAAGGGTCGTTTGTTTCAAGAACCAACGAGATAGATTTCTGCTCGAAGATAACATCTGGGGAGGATACAGTGTATGGTTTGGGAGCCACGACATGTCACGGGACTGCCAGGATGGTGGAAGGGGAACTAGGTGGACCTTGGGTCTTCTTGTGCCAGCAAATTCCTCCGTTGCTATAAATCAGCTTTGCTGTGGCCCAAACCATATGGTCCATCCAGAGAATCGGACGTGTAATGTGATATCAGAGAGAGCCAAATGCTATAGCTTAAGGCTTAAAGCTGGTGTGTAAACAGTGGAGAGATGATATTTAGTTTGGATCGATGTGATGGAAATGTAATTAGTAAACGGCACAAATGGGGCAAGAGACAAGATCCTCACACTCACTCGTGTTCAAATGCTTTTACTCCCTGGCACCTCCCTCCCTCCCTACCTCTCCGACCTCCTCACTCCCCCGATCCACCACCACCTGCTCATCCCTCACGCCCTCCGCCCCCGCCATCGGAGGTCACGCCCCTTCCCCCTCTCCGGTTCGGACCCGGTGTTGAGTCATAAGGAACTATAGCTATTGATGTGACTTGTCTGTGATGCTGGAGACTTGATCCGATGAGATAACAAGACCAGGTCATTAAGCATCTGTCCGCTGAGCTGTCTTTCTGTTGATGGACAAGAGCGTCACTGAGTCAAAGAGCAGTGAGTTGCTTCGCGGGTCAGACCTATCGCAGGTATTTGGGATCAATGCAGCGTTTGAGCCGTGAAGTCTAATGATCCTTCCATTTGAAATCGTGTCAAAACATCTCAAGGTAATTGCTGTCACTGCGACTGAATTGGGATGTGTACGCAAACGCAACAGCCGGTTTATATACAACAGCCCGACACTGTGCACGTGGTATAGTCCCATAGCTCGGCCGTTAGAGCCCTCGCCTCGCAAAGCGAGAGGATCCGAGAGTGATCCCCCAATCGACTAACAACCGGGTTCCTGCTGACTGCTGGTAAACAGAGGCGCTCGCGCGTGTGTGTGTGTGTGGGGGGGGGTGGGGGTGGGGGGGGGTAAGGAAACTTGCCCAACATCTCGCCCTGACCTGACCCGGGGTAATAATTCCTTCAAAAAAAAGGAAACAAAACTACTAAACTGGTAATTTCAATCCACGGTTGTTTGAGCGACACCGCTGTGCGCAATTGGCTGCCCTCTCTCCAGCTGCTCTGGACAATTCATTTCACGCTAATTTACTATTCCTACCACTACTCCATAGAACCATTATCCCCCACCCCACCCCCGACACCCCCCTTCTCTCGGCCCCCACCCACCCACCCACCCACCCACCTTTCCCTTCCGACAGCAGAGGCTTTCCAGCGCGATAATTTATTGCACCTCGGGAGCAGAATCAATTAATCACTTATTAAACCGTTGGGGTTGCAAGGATTGATCAGGGTTGAAAATTTTAACACATGATTAGTGTGACTTGTTTGTCTGCTTGGATCTGCCAGACTGAATGAATAAGCGGTGGCGGAGCTCTCTGTCGTGACCAACATAACATATCAGAGGGTCTAACCTGGGCAAGTCAACGACAAGAATTACCGACTCATCTGCTCCGTGGCTTAGCGACGAGCGCACGTGCCGGGAAGAAACTCATCCAAAGCCCTTCCGCTTTCATCCGTTCGATAAATTTCGCTCAGAAACACATTGGCTCAGACTTTGACGGCTATTTCATGTTTTGCGGAATGCTGACATCGGTATGATTCAGTAATTATTGTTTCTGTTAAGTTATTGCTGTAATTTTGCTTTCTAAGATCCCAATCAATTTCCTCCTCTCAAGGGCATGGTTGGAAAGCGATATTTGAAAACAGCCTCTGATAGATTGCACGGTTAGACAGGCCGGAGACAAATAGCCTAATCTGGCACAAATTAGCTTGGCTTCCAGGGATGGTTTTATACAGCAATGTAAATTATATTGTCAGAATCAGTCACCTTCCAGTTCGCAGTGAGCTAACAAGAAACTGCAAAGGATTAGCCTCCCGTTTCGCCCTCTCGCCCGGCAGACATTTTGCATCCAGGGCTCTCGGACTTTCGCGCGTGTGGCACCCAAAGCGCACCCTTCAAGTGCGAAATTAATCGGGACGCAGAAGGCAGAGATCGCCTCTCACGCGGACCGACGAGAGCGAATAAGGTTTCCTTCAGGAAGATGCGAATTGTTTTTGTGCTGAGTGTAGATATATCCGAACACCACCAACAACAACAACAACACATGACAAGTACACAGCCCCTTTCACGTCGGGAGGACGTCCCAAGGAGCTGGACTAAACAGTCAGGGATTTGGACCCGAGCTGGGGGTTGGGATGAGGAGGGGTGAAGGGTGGGGGTGGAGGGTAGACCGAAGACACAGTTAAAGAGGGTCCTGAGACAGGCAAGGGAGGGGGGGCGAGGTGAAGGGATTGGGGCTGGAGTTCCAAAGGATGGGGTCAGAGAGGCGGAAGGCTCTGTGATATTGTGTTTGCGAGAGCGAAAGACCCTGGATTTGGACTGTTTTGGGTTCACCGATTATCTCCCGTGTTTTAAGCTTAATTTTCATTGCGTCCGACCATCGCTGTATATCTTGTGGCCGAAACGAGAACACAAAGTACAAGAACCTTCAACTCTCTCTCTAACATCTCTTCGTTTTCATGTGTCGCCCACAAAATACACAGTCGATTCAGTGTATCCTGTGAAGCGCTTTGAGACGCGATAAGGAGCTGTATCAAAAGAAAGGATTATTAATACTTTTATTATTATGTTCCGGTGACCAGGAATGTTTGTTAACTGCTTGACTTTGAACTCGTTCTCTGGTAATAAAAGGAAAGAAACTGAGCCCAAACCCTTGGGGCAAAGGAACACAGCAACACGATGAGGCCCCTTTGATGTGATTAGTTTCCTTACATTTTGCTCCAGTTTTCTACTGCTTTCACAGCTGCCGGAGGTTGGAAGGATCACAGTTAGAAGTGAGGAGGGATAGGTTTCAGGCCTTGGCTCTCTCTTCCTCATTCTCTCTCACTCGTGGAGTCCTGTAGCTCAGGGGTTAGAGCCCTCGTCTCGCAAGCGAGAGGACCCGGGTTCGATTCCTGGTCAGGGCGAAACCTTGGGCAAGTTTCCTTACTCCACACACACACGCACACTCACATACACACACACACACACAGGCCTGGTAATAATCTCTCCAGAAAAAAATAACAATAAATCGGTCACTTCAATCCATGTCTGTTTGTGGGGACGCAATTGGCGGCCGCGTTTCGCCCACAAATATACAGTCAATTCACTTTACAGTGTGTTCTGTGAAGCGCTTTGGGTCGTCCTCCTGACGTGAAAAGCGCTATATCAAATGCAAGGATTATTATTATTATTATTATTATTATTGTACATATAACCATAGGGCAGTGGAGGGTGTGAAACTCTGGCTGAGGCATAATTAGATTAATAATAATCCTCGCGTTTGATGCAGCGCCTTATCACGACTTCGAGACGTCTCAAAGCGCTTCACGGGGATACACTGTCGATTGAATTGACTGTATATTCGTGGGCGGCCGAAATTGGTGACGGGTGCTGACGCCAGGTGTAGTCAAACGCCGGGAAAAATCTGACCTGACGTCAAAACACAGAGGTCAGGAACTGATTCGAGAAGAAAAAGGATCTGGTGACATTTGGATATTGCTTAGTTGAAGATTTCGCTGTTCAACTCATAAATATTTCTTTGCTCAATCAGCCATCGAGGTATCGAACCCAGGATTAACTGCAGCCTGTGCAATCTATTGATCCGCACTCGGGGTAGGTCCCATCAGTCAGGCTCAAACCCAAACAGAAAGCAGAGAAGTAGAATTAATCAATTAGTAACTGAAGCAGTTCCTGTCGATCTGGGACGAAAGGCAATAAAACAGTGTTTTGATTTTATCCGTTGGAAAATCTCCAGTTCTTTACCGAATAAATTCAGGTGGAAGAAGAACTTTTTGAAATAATAATAATAATAATAATAATAATAATAATAATTATTATTATTATTATTATTATTATTATTATTATTATTATCATCCTTACGTTTGATACAGCACCTTTATCGCGCGTTTCGCCCACAAAATATACAGTCAATTTGCTGGACTGCGAAGTAAGTGCTTTGAGACGTCTCGAAGACGTGATAAGGCGCTGCATCAAACGAAAGGATTATTAGTGTTGTTATTTGACGATCTGCCCAAACCTGTGAACTGCAGCGCTTCTCACCGGGAGATTTTGCGGGCGACAAGACAGCCGATAATTTATTTACTTCCAGAGTGGAAATCGATCACTGACACAGAACATTACGCAAAAGATTTTCAACCTTTTATGAAGCGCCCCGGGCAGCTGATTAAAGCAAACTTGACGACAATCGTTAGCCCGACGTATCTTATTTACCCGAACATCTCAAAGAGCTTGGACCGACTTGGCAACAAACCAACTTTGTGTCTCTTTACCATACAGATGGCCAACGCTCTTGGAATCAAGTCGAGGAGGAGTGAAACGTGTGGCTGTGCTGTAGTAATAATAATAATAATAATAATAATAATCCTTGCAATTGGTATAGCGCCTTATCACGTCTTCGATAATCGTCCCTCCGAAACAAAAAACGATTAATAAATCGGTCATTTCGCCCACAAGGTAAACAGTCACCACGTTTACAGTGTTTCCTGCGAAGCGCTTTGAGACGTCTCGAAGACGTGATGAGGCGCTGAAGCAACAGGAAGGATTATGAAGGATTATTGCAGATCCTTTACGCATTGAAATGAAGCGAAATCTCAGACTCTGAAAGACCCCTCGCTCTTTTGTTAGGGAATGTGGGCATTTGCTCGTTGCTAATTTACCAGGAGATTTTCTACGGATCGTTAGAGATTTGTCCCATTGTGTGTGGCGCCGTTCGGAGTTTATCAGCTAACGACATTTGGGTTTAAATAAAACACTCGTTGGTATTAATCAAAGCGAAAGGCTCACATCAGTTACCTTCTCATTTGTAGTTAACATGTGATTAACACATTTCAGGAGTAGCGGCGTGAAGGAACATAGGAACAGGAGGAGGCCATTCAGCCCCTGGAGCTTGTTCCGCCATCCTATAAGATCAGGGCTGATTTGTACCTCAACGCCAATGACGGTTCTTAGTCGATTGGCCGGTCGCCAGCAAGGAAACTTGCCTAAGATTTCGTCCCACCCAGGAATCGAACCTTGGTCCTCTTGCTTGCGAGGTGAGTGCACTAACCACTGCACAAAAAGGGCACCCCTCGTATCCACAGAGCTCCAGGTGACAGAATTGGATGGATAATACCTCCCAACCCTTAGCACAATAAGAATGGCCACTCGCTAAGGCACCCGAAGACAGCCGACTCCAGTAGAAGATCTTTCTAAGCAGGAATAGGCCTGAGCAGGAGTAGGGACAGGGGAGAAAACCTTTGGCCACACGCGCACAAAAAAAAAGAGCTTATGAAGCCACGAGAACCATACAAAACAAGAGACAGGCAGCCATGGCAAGACTGTAATCTAATCTCGCAGCTCAGATAATGTGTGCAAACAACACAACCTTGTTCTCAAGGTTTCTGGCATCGTTGGAAAGACCTCAGTTTAGATCCCAGTATCAATAGGGACTCACAGACGTTCGTTCTGTCTTCCCCAAATGACAACATTCCTGCCGTTGTGTACGTTGCTAATCAAAGGGTTTATGTTGCTCTGTTGGTCCTCTGCAGCCTCGTGATGTATTTCGACAACTTGCTCCGTCCGCCATTTACACAGCACCCATCACTCGGGGCAGGGCCTCGCAGAGGACGGAGGGAAGAGGTGACCGTAAGCACGGTCGGAGAGGGGGGTCTTTAGGCGCGAGGTGGTGGGATTGAGGGAGAGAGAGATCCAAAGGTTCGGGGTAGGGGGGGTATTGGCCGAAAGCCCGGCCGGCGGTGGTGGAGCGGAGGGGACAACGACAACAGCAAATGACACTTGGATAGCGAGGGCTGGTCGATCAGGAAGGTCTTTAGATGGGACTTGAAGAAGGGAAGAGAGCGGGTGAGATGGAGGGATTGGGGGATAGAGTTCCAGAGGGTGGGGGCAGAGAGGCTGAATGCCTGACCGCTAGTGATGGGGACGAGGGACAAGCAGTTGTTACCTTCCAAGTTAGGTTTCGCCTTGAGCCCGGGAATCGAACCCGGGGTCCTCTCGCTTGCGAGGCGAGGGCCCTAACCCCTGAGCTACGGGCCGTTCGTCCTGTGGAGCACCTGTAACACTCTTGCACGAGGCGCTGACGTCCTCCGCGAGCAAAACGTTGACCGTTCAATTTGCGCCGGTGCTGTAAATTCCAAACCGTTCTGAACGTACAGCTGTTGCAAATCCAAATCCACCTGAAACGGTCCGAATCGATTTACTTCGACACCACTTGGCAACAGGGCTGTGTTGTCTCTCCCTGCGCTCGTTCAACGCAGGGCCTTCAGGCTGTTTGGGAGACGTTACGGTGTTACGGTGTGCGATCGATTGGCCTCCACAAATACGCGGTCGCTAGGCTTTACGGGGAAGGAGTCCTGGAGCCAAGGACCTCTTGCCTGGCAAGCGAGAGACCTTCCCGGTCAGGGCGAAACCTTCGGCAAGTTTCCCCACTCCGCACGCTTCTAAACCGAGCAGTAATCCCGGTCGGGAACCCCGGTTGTCGATCGGTTTCCCGGGAATGATGATAAAAAAATAATATTTTGGCGACTCAATCCACGGCTGTTTTGTGTGGGGGGGGGGTGGGGGGGTTGGGGGGGAAACGCTGCTGCGCGGCAATTGGCCGCCGGGTCTCGCCCGCAAAATGTACCCTGTCGCTCCACTTTACCGTGTATTCTGTGGAGCGCTTTGAGGCGTCTCGAAGACGTGATGAGGCGCTGCGTCAAAATCAAACGCGGGGATTATTATTGTCTCGTGACAGAGGTATAAATCCACTGCAGGAATCTCACGTCACCAGACTTGCAATGTCAGACCATGTCAAGTTCCTCCTCTCACTCGTCTTCCAATCCCTTCACCCCCTGACACCCCCCCCGTCCCACCCCCCGACCTCTCCCACCTGCTCACCCCCCAACCCACCGCCCACTACCTCCGCTCGACCGGCTTCATCCTCCTGCTCTCCCCCACCTCGCGCCCTCCGTTCCACCATCGCCCCGAATCTCTGTCGCACTCTCTCTCAATAACCTCCCTCCCCCATCTTCAGGTGGGGCAAGATGGGGGAAAGTCGCGCCTGAAGACCTTCCCCCCTTCGGCCATGCGTACGGTCAGCCCCTTCCCTCCCCCCCCCGCCACCCCCACACACACCCTCACCATCTCAGTTTCGCGCTCCGCCACAGTCAGGCGCTCTGGGGCGCTGTCCTGAGTGAGGGGGCGCTGTGTGTAAATGCAAGTTGTTGTTGCTGCCTCTGCTCTCTGCTCTTACCGGTCGCCACGAGACCTAAACGATCAGTGAAATCTCTGTGGGCTCTACATTGACATTTTCTGACGGGAATCTCTGGACACGTTTCAAGTGTTGCAATGTAATCTTTTGTTTGCTGTTACCCACAGACAGACAGACAGACTGACAGACAGATAGACAAACAGACAGACTGATAGACGGACTGACTGACTGACAGACAGACCGTGGGACACGATGTTTATCTGCAGCTACTTGTTAGCACCGAGTAAAATGAAACGAGGGATTTTTCCGACTGCATTAAAATGCCTGAAATAACAAGCAAAATATCACCCCAAACGCATCAGAAAAGGTCAACTTAAGCCAAGACACTGGTGTGTTTGTCAGATTTGCCCCCGAGGGCTGACTGCGCCATTAATCACAGGGGATTACTGTACAGTAACTCACTTCAGACTTCCCATTTCCCAAAACATCGCGTCAGTGATTTAAGCTGCAACGAAGAAATCTGCTTTCTATCTCTCTGGCTATCTCCTGTGTTTGCATCTTACTTAACAATAATAATCCCGGCATTTGACACGGGCGCCTTATCAGATCTTTGCGACGTCTCGAAGCGCTTCACAGGATACACCGTAGAGTGTAGTGACTGTGTATCTCGTGGGCGAAAATTCTGCCAGACAATTGCGGGGGGAGGGAGGGGGACTCGGGGGTGGTGGGGGGTTGGGATAATGATGAATGCAGTTTCAGACAACAACAATATGACTAATTGGCTTCAGGACATGGGTTCCAGATGTGAGCAAATGGAAGAGCTGCACAGCAGCCAAGCACGTTCCCTCCTCCCAGACTCGCAGGCTCGTAGAGTGTTGCGTTGGTGGTGGGGGGGGGGGGGGGGGCGGCGCGGCGGTGGGGTTTGGGGGAGAGGGTGGGGGGAGGGAGGAGGGGGGTAGAAGGGAACGGGAGGAACGGAGATAGAGATAGCACCAAGAAATCTGGCGTTTGCTGTTATTTTTGTTGAGGTGCGGGAGAGACGGAGAGAGGTTTTGACTTACCCACTGGCTCGGGGGGAAGAGGGGGGAGGGGGGGGGGACGCGGGGGGTGAGGAGGGAGGACTTGAGTGTTTATACAATGCACGTAAAAAGCTTTTAACACAGCCGCGCTCGCCAGAAGAGGTGATGTCAGCGTTTCTGCTTATTGATGAAACATTTTTAACAGCTGTGGCTTCTTTCGAGAGGTTCTGCAGCCCCCAACCTGAACACAGACCGGAGGGCCACAGTTCAGCTTACCATTGGTCTCTGGGTGAGGCTAGACCCCCACCCACCCCCCCCACCCCCGGGTTCGACGACGACAACAACAACAACTTGCATTTACACAGCGACCGCCCCCTCGCACAGACCGGCGTCCCAGAGGGCTTGATGGGGGGGCAGAGAACGCAGAGGAATGAGGTGGGGTTGGGGGCCAGGCGGAGGGACAGAGGGAGATAGGGAGCCAGTGGGGGCTGGCGAGGGCTGGGGTGACGGGGGTTAGTGGGGGTGATAGGGAGCCAGTGGGGCTGGCGAGGGCTGGGGTGATGGGGGACGGGGGTTAGTGGGGGTGATAGGGAGCCAGTGGGGGCTGGCGAGGGCTGGGGTGATGGGGGGACGGGGTTTAGTGTGTGCGAGTAAATGTGTGGCGGAGTTTTGGATTCACTGGAGTGACTCTGTGTCCCGACATTGCAGTGTTCATCTCCCATCCCCAGCGACCCTCTGCTCTGCATACCAACTGCTTGTGAACACAAGCAAGAGAAATAAGAATAACTCGGCCTCAAAAAAACACTTGACGCTACAAATGGCCCAAAGCAGGACCACTGACCCGAGGACCATAAGGATTTGCTAGCCAGAGGTCCATCGAGTTCTCCTTCCGCCATCGTCGCATGACATGTCGTGTTCCCCGCCCAAAACCGCACACCGTACCCCCCGGATATTATTTTCTCGCAGGATAGGAACACACGTTTCACCGGTGATTGCCACCTTATCAATCGAAGCCGAAAAATGTGCGCGCGGATTAAGATTTCGCCCTGAGCCGCCCGGGGTGGGGGTGAGGGGTGTGGGGTGGGGGGTGGGGGGGTGGGAAACCGAACCCTAGTCGTTGCAGCTGCTGTGGCCGAGCTAGCGAGGGTGACCGGGGAAGGATCGGGATGTGTACTGATGCATTACTCAGTCCTCCGCGCAATCACAGCCTGTCTACATTTGTTTGGAGTTGAGCGGCTGCCATTTGCGGTGGTGGGGGGGGTCCCGGTGACAGACTGGGGGGGGGGAGAAGGCTGAATCAATTCGAAGTCCGCCTGCAGGGCTTTCTCGCGGAGCAAACCTCCGACGGGCTACGGCTTCGGACTTCGGACTTCCCTTCCAGAATCCTTTTGCTCCGGAGGCTGGCAGCTCGCCGGGAATGAGAGAGGATTTGTACACATTTCAAGCCTAATAAATCTACCTGTCAACCGCCGCAGCACACAACAGAGTCGGGCCTCGCAGGCACGGCTTGCCAGGACTTCACTTGATGAAATTCTGGAGGAGGGAGATTGTTCCTGTCAGAATCCACCCACGTCAGCTTGGCTGCCGTCCTGTTGCCAAAGAGACACCGGTTGCAAGACCAGACCAGATTAGCTACTCAAGCGGAGAGAGAGAGAGAGAGAGAGAGACCCGGGGCTCGATTCCCGGGCGGATCAGGTCAGGGCGAAATATTGGGCAAGTTTCCTTACTCCCCGCACACACACACACACACACACCGCCTCTGTTTACCGGCAGTCAGTTAGTCGATCGGCGGATGGCTTTTCCGTGGGGTAATAATCCCTCCAAAAAAATAATAATCTGGTCACTCAACCCACGGCTGTTTGTGGGGCAATCGGCTGCCGCGTTTCGCCCACAAAATGCCCAGTCACTCCACTTTACAGTGTATTCCGTGAAGCGCTTTGAGACGTCTCGGAGGCGCGATCAGGCGCCGGGTCAAAGGCGAGGACTATTATGGTTATTAAATCTCACAAGGTCTTCTTTGCAGATTCTCTCCCCTGGCCCTGTCGGTCTCGGACACACAGGAAGAATTAGAGCGTTTGATAATCATTATTAAACAAGACGCTGGACTCGGCTGAGCTTTCTGTCTTACAGCAATCTGTTATCAGTGACAGCTGCCCCACAAACTCTGTCTCTCTCTCTCTCTCTCCAGCTGCTGAATCTCCGCAAATAAGGCCAGAAAGGGCTGCGCATTTTCTTTTTCCGACGCGAAGGAGCAGAGAAAAAGTACAACACAACGAGGGAGTTTTTTCCTGGTGTCTGACACACGCGGAAACCCGTCACCGTGGCTTAAGAGTCTCCAACTGAGAATTCCCCACATCCCACCCCCACACCTGGAAACCCCAGAGAGAGATCGATGGAATGGAACGCGCTCTCTCTCTCTCTCTCTCTCTATCTCTCCCTGGAGGAAGTTTACCCAATTCCGGAGAGTATTAGGCGCAGGTTGGCGAGAGCCAAGGCTTGAGGGGGAACCCCAGAGTGTGCGTTGGGGTAACTGCTGGAGTCTAACCATCTAAACCCACACATAGCCAAGCTTTCCCACTGCTTGTAGTTAGGTAGTTAGTTAGTTAGTCAGTCAGTCAGTCAGTTAGTTAGTTAGTGCTTTGGCTACGGAGTTAACAGGAGAATTCGCTGCCTACAGTGACTTGTACAAAGAGGATTTCTGGGGTCCAGGTTTTGTGAGAAATCGTTTGAGGATTTCCATCATTCACCAACACTGACGTCATGTACTCAGTGGCACAGCAAACATCAACAACACCCGACTCATCCCTCAGACGCCAAATGTTTCGCCAAGAAAGGAACCGAACTCCTACAGAAGACCCAAATGCTTTTTGCATCAGATAACAACCCCCACGACCAGCACAACACCAACAAAAAAAATTACATTTGCGTTGAGCCTTGGCATCGGGAGGACGTCCCAAGGCGCTGGAACAGTAAAAATAACAATCCTCGCATTTGACCCGACGCCTTATCGCTTCGTTGAGACGTCTCGAAGCGCTTCACAGGATGCACTGCACTGCAAAGTGCAGTGACTGTGTATTTTGTGGACGAAACGCGGCGGCCGATTGCTCGCAGCAGCGTCCGTCCCACAAACAGCCGTGGGTTGAAGTGACCAAATTATTTTTTTTTTCTGTTTTTGAAGGGATTATTAACCCCCGGAAAAGCGATCGGCCAATCGATTAACAACCGGGTTCCTACTGACTGCCGGTAACCAGAGGCTAATCACTGAGCTGCGGGACTCCAGTAGGTAGAGAGAGATTTATTTTGACTGTTTCTGCAATTAGTTCAGGCCAGAGTTAATGTTACAGTGATGGCTTTCCCTGCTGTCCCACAAGGTGAATTACTGTAATCTGAGTATTTCTTCTTAGTGTTGCTGTGAGTGAGTCAAAGCTCAAACCACGATGACTGGTGTGTGGGAGTTTCTTCCAAGTGGTTTCCTGTTGTTCCGCGCGGTTCAAATCTGCATCGGAAGCCTTCACACCTTAAGTCGTCCGTCTTAAACATTTCCATCACATTACCAGGGGAAGTTTCGCTCGCTGTTTGTTACCTGGGGAGCTGAAAGGTCAGTGTGAAAGGTTCACCCATGGTTCCTCCGGCCTGTTTCTCGTTGCCAGAGGCCATGGGGTGGAGGAATCCCACGATTCCACACTGAACGGCTGTGTCGTGCTTCTTTCGTTGTACACAATACAACAGCACGTTGACACGAGGGTTCGTTTCTATCCTCGAATACAAACAGAGGTACTCACTCTCGCTCTGGGAGTTTGGAGTTCACGGAATTATACAGCACAGAAGGAGGCCATTCGGCCCAATGTGTCTGTGTCGGCTCTTTGAAAAGAGCTTCCAAATCAACCCCACTCCCCCTGTTCTCTCCCCACTTTCCCCGCGCTCTCCCCACAGCCCCGATCAGCCCCACTCCCTCCGCGCTCCCATAGCCCTGATCAACCCCAGTCCCCCTGCTCTCTCCCCACTGCCCTGATCAACCCCACTCCCCCGCTCTCTCCCCATAGCCTGATCAACCCCACTCCCCCCCCCCCGCCCTCTCCCCATAGCCCTTAGCAAACTCGTCCTCCCCAAATAACTATCCACTTCTCTCTTAAAAGCTGTTATCGGGTTGGAAAGTGTAATCCATTTCGAGAAGGAAATTCAAGGCGTAACATCAGAACAATCGTTTGAACCCGGAGATGAGATTAAAGGTTTGGCAACTGCCCAGAGACCGTCTGCTTTCTGATAGTAATGATCTACGAGATTAACTGGCAAGGTTTGTTCTTGTGTTGCACAGTGCTCCTCCCGTTCGACGTGCGACGAGGCGCACGTTAAACCACTTTGATCCATCCCAAACAATGTCAATTTCCAACCTGCCTCGGAACCCTTTTTTGCATTTTGCCCACAAAACGCACAGTCGATCCGCCTGTCGGTGGGTATTATTGTTGTGTTCAAGTGCACGAATCACACCAGGCCTGAGGGATAGTTGAGCAGAAGCATAAAGCTGGGGGTTTGGGAGTGCGAGAGCGGTCTGGAGAAGGTGCTTCTTATAAATAAACCTTTTTTGCTGTTAAATATTGCACAAGTTTGGTTTCTCTGCTCTGGCACACTCCCTCCTCCACTCTTATTACCAAGAAGATCAACAGGGAGTGTCAAATAAACCCCGAGTATACAGAGGACTGACGATCTGTACGGGAATGATCCGCGAAGGGTCCTATTAATCTGGGAAATTTACATCAAAGGCTTTCAGGAAGCTTCCGCTTTGAAACTTGTTACGAAGGCTTGTGAGGATCGCAACAGACTTGTATTCACATCATTAACACGTTCCACCACAATCCCAATGATTCAGCTTTCTTGCCCTGTCTGGCTATACGTTCAAGTCTTGGAATTTACATTTATCTTTAAAAATATATCCAAGTAATGTGTACACAAGTGAGCGGACTGGGGTTCGATTCCCGGGCAGAGTGAAACCTTAGGCGAGTTTCTTTACTCCACACACACACACACGCGCCTCTGGTTACCGGCAGTCAGTAGGAACCCGGTTGTTAGTCGATTGGCGGATGGCTTTTCCGGGGGGACTAATCCCTTCAAAAATAAAAATAATAATAATTTGGTCGCTTCAATCCACGGCTGTTTGTGGGGACGCTGCTGTGCGCAATTGGCTGCCGCGTTTCGCCCGCAAACGACACAGACAATTTGCTTTACAGTGCATTCTGTGAAGCGCTTTGAGATGTCTCAACAATGTGAGATAATAATAATAATAACCCTTGCATTTGACATGGGGCCTTATCACGTCGTTGAGACGTCTCAAAGCGCTTCACAGGATGCACTGGAAAGTGTAGTAGTGACTGTGCATTTTGGGATTCGGGGCTGCACTCAACGCAAGGATTTTTCTGAGCCGGAATCTCCAATAGCCTCTCCTTCTCCCCGGTCTTCCACAGTGAAGCTTCCCCTTCAGATGACCTGCAATTGGACATGGGTTCCTCTTTCATGCGTTGCACAAAACCATTTCCATTTAATTAGCGATTCAACCTTGCTTCACACACACACACACGGTCTGTTTACAGGGCTGAACTTTGACTGAGCAAGATAACAGATCCTGACAAGGAGAAACCCCAGCATTGCCACCGGTAACAAGCGATTCATCAATGAGATCAAAGGCATCCACTGGGTGTGTGAGCGTGTGACAGGCAAGTATCCAGGCCGTGATTAATTAGCGAGTGCATCTCACACAGAGATCAAACCCATACCCCCTGTTGCCCGAGAGTTAATGCCAACCTGTTGAATGCGGAGGCTAGGGTCACTGGTAGGCCACTCGCTCGGGTTAAGGGCTCAAGGCTCAAGGATTACAAATTCATTGGCCTTTTGCACCAAACTTGATTGATTGCTATGCAAAGGCTGGGTAGAGTGATTGCTTTCAGATGCTTCAGTGATGTTGGACAATCGTTGGAGTGAGCGTGAGCACAACTGCCTTTGAAAATGCAAAACCTCACCGTTTTCTGCCCCCAAACCCTCCCCGTCCTTCCTTTCTCTTTCAGCAATTAGCATCTTATTGTTAGCGGGAATCTGCTGAATGTCTTACACAGGGTCAGAGAAAATACTTGTGAACCGGGACCTTACGGGAGTGTAGGGACAGGGGGAGGCCATTCAGCCCCTCGAGCCTGTTCCGCCATTCTATTGGATCATGGCTGATCTGTACCCCAAAACTCCAATTACCCACCTCTGCACCCCTTATGTCGAAATTTCTCAAAGTGCTTCGATTTAAGTTGATTTGAAATGTACTGATCACCAGGGTTCCTACTGACTGCTGGTAAACAGAGGCGTGTGTGTGGGGGGCGGGGGGGGGGAGAAAGGAAACTTGCCCAACATTTCGCCCTGACCTGACCCGCCCGGGAATCGAACCCCGGGTCCTCTCGCTTGCGAGGCGAGGGCCCGAACCCCCGAGCTCCAGGGACCCCCAACACTGCAACCCGACCAACTGCATCACCGGCACCTTTCCCACAGCGTGTGGCGGCCCCACCCAACTCCCCTCCTCGTAATTGGAGTTCGAGGGGCGACAGTTTGCATCCCAATAAAATAAATCCGTCCGCGAGGTTGGAGGGCCAGGCCTAGGGAGCAGGGAACGGAGTCCATTCCTCAGTCTGTCCTGGAAACGTTTCTGTTAGCTTTAATGTGAAAATATCCACCGCGTCAAGAAGGCACAAACTCAATATATGAGACCCAACGTTTGATGATTAACAGTTCTTGCGCCGGCTATATCACAATCATTACTCACTCCAAACCCCAGGCCTCTCGCTCGGTCGCGAAGCACACCACAATCCCACCATTTCTTTCCCGCTGACTGAAAACACATTCGGACTAAAACAACCTTTCGATCCCCTCGGCTTGGCGACGCCTGAGGTTTCCTCACCCCATTTAATCAACGAGAAGCTAAACACTTTCAACCCATGATGGCTCATTTGAAAACCGAGCTCAGGGCTCTTCGCTGTGCCAGATGTAATAACTTCACCTTCTCTCTTCGAAGGCCTATTTTCTAATTTCACGATTGCTCAGTGTCAGGCTGGCCCTTTGAAGGAGTTTTATTGAATTTCCTGCTGAAACGCACCAAGGTTTTTCTTTGTTGGCAAGGGCAGAGGCGGAGGCAAGGGAAAAACTTAATCATTTATCTGAGTAAAAGGAGTGGTCTGTTTGTCATGAATTCTCCAAGCTCTCTGCGAAGCATTAGCAAATCAGACCTTGGGACCATCATCTCTTAAACGTTTCGCAAACACTCACTCTTTGACAAGTCCCAAAAGTTTGAGACAATTAAAATGATATTTCATCTCGGATGTTCGCATTTCGCGCTGGCAAGCGATATGATTTTGAAAGCCGGGCTATCTGAAATCCCCTGGTCGAGCCCCCAGCTGCAAATAATAAAAAAAAAAGAGAGAGAGAAAAGGAAAATACAAAGGTTTAGAAATGTCACGAATTTCTTTTATTTGAATCCGTTGCTCAATTTAATCCCAGTCCGGCATTGTAGAGTTTAACTACAAAGGAAAATATATACGAACAGGTACAAAATCCTTGCAATCACCGTTGTGGGCATGAGCAGGGGCAGGTAATGATAATAATTCTTGCATTTGATATAGCGCCTTCGAGACATCTCAAAGCACTCAGAGAAATATATTGTGAAGTGAATTGATTGTACATTTTGTGGGCGAAACGTGGCGGCCGATTGCACACAGCAGCGTCCCCACAAACACTGGTGGATTGAGTGACCAAATTATTGTTATTTATGTCTTCGGAGGGATTATTATCCCCGGAAAAGCCATCTGCCGATCGACCAACAACCGGGTTCCTACTTACTGCTGGTAAACAGACTAAGGAGCAAGGAATCTGTCCCAATCTTAGCCCTGCCCGGGAATCGAACCCGGGTCCTCTTGCTTGCGAGGCGAGAGGTCTAACCACTGAGCTACAGGACTCCGGGACAAGTACACACACACACACATGCAAAAAGAATAAGGAAGTGTTTTAAAAATAGTTGATTTGATGCAGTTTATAGTTTGACCAGATGGTCATTCATCAGAAAGACTTTGGAGGAAACGTACTTGGTATCGAGCCACACGATACTTTAATATTCAATGGTATTTCTGTCACAGACGATTGATTGACTGTTCCTCAATCAAAGCCAGTCGGAAAACTGGTTAATCAGCACAGCATGTACCCAATCCACGCACCTCAATGAAGAGACCGAGGCTAATTCAATATCTTAACCATCCGACCATGAAGATTTTCCAGTTAAAAACCCAGGAACCAGTAAAGTTCCTAATGCTCAAGTCCTGTTCCACTCTCTCTCTCTCTCTCTCTGCATATCCTTGAGACGTCTCGACCACATGCTATGGTACAATACCGAATGCAAGGATTATCCTTACTATGATAGGAACATAGGACCAGGAGGAGGCCATTCAGCCCCTCAAGCCTGTTCCGGCATTTTATAAGACTGTGACTGATCTGTACCTCAACTCCAATTACCTCTCTTTGCACCATATCCCGTGATACCCTGAAAAGGAAACTCGCCCAACATTTCGCCCTGACCTGACCCGTCCGGGAATCGAACCCGGGTCCTCCCGCGTGCGAGGCGAGGGCTCGGACCCCTGACCTAACGTACCCTGCATCATGCAATACATGCAAGCCCGGCAAAATATCCCTCTCGTCCGAAATATAGACCAAGTAACTCGCATTCTTTTTTTGTCAGCGCAGTGGGAAGGAAACGTGACAGAAAGCAGAGAATTAAAGGTTAAAACGTTTCTTCTTCTGACGTTGATGTGTGTATAACAGAGAGAGAGGTTTCAACCAAACAAAAAGGTTTGACCTGAGTGCCTGCAGAACAGCTCTGTGAAGCCAAGGAAGGCCTCAGCGATCAAACCGGGGACAGAGCTCTGCATAACTGACTTTATAAATGAACAAATAAAATCTCGGGGGAGAGGTACAGATAACGCACGTTCCCTGATGCCGTCCGGTAAAGCAGCTTTCGTGAGTTGGCCCAAATAATCCTCGCAGTTGATACGAGGCCTTATCACGTCCTCGAGACGTCTCTCAAACCGCTTCGCGGGATTATCCTGCGAAGTGCGGGGACACTTTCCGGGCGCAACCCGGCAGCCGATTGCGCGCACACAGCAGCGTTCCCCACAAACGGTCGTGGGTTGAGTGACCGCATTATTATTATTATTTAAAGCGATCGGCCAATCGACTAACAACCGGGTTCCTAGTAGGTAAACAGAGGCGAGTGTGTGCGTGCGTGCGTGTGGAGTAAGGAAACTTGCCCAACGTTTCGGCCGGGAATCGAACCCGGGTCCTCACCACTGAGCTACAGTGGGACTCCGCAAGTGCTGATGAGAAGCAAATGGCCTGACATCACTCTTCTGTATAATTTATTGTGCAGCTGGGTTTTCTGCACACATGTACAGCATTCTGTTTCCATCATGCAGGATTACCTCGTATGCCTGGTCAGAGCTAAACAAATGTCAGAACTACCCCACGGAGAGCAAGAATGCTTTATTAAATGAAATTTATTCTCCGCTCTTTCAAGACAGAGCAGGTTCCCGGTCCTCTCGAAGCCACGCGCTTTGATTCAACTGAACATCATTCAAGTCCGAGACGTTACTGGCACAGACGAGAGAGGCTTTGGGAGCGAGAATTTGCTGCGCAGCTGGTTTGGAGCATGAGAAAGGCAAGAGCTGGATCGGAGCATGAGAAAGGCACGCAGAGCAACAAAAAAAAAAGGTCATTTGGACCCATCGAGGCCCCTCTCTGCAGGACGCACCCTCTGCTGTCCGCCTCAAAGCGCTCTCACGGGACGCACTCTGAAGCGACTCGTGTGTTACGCGAGCGCAAACGCGGCAGCCGATCGCGCACGGCAGTCGGGAGGAGTCTGTTCCGTACGTCGACTGTTCTTGACGGCGGGGAAACTCGGCTCGGCCGGTTCCGGCCTCCTGTTCGCCCTCTCCCTCATCGGTGGCCATTCCTTCAGCCGCGACGCCTCGAAACTCTGTCGACCCCGAGTGGGGGTGGGGGGGGATGTCAGACTGATACACACACGCTGACAGATACATCTATAGTATATATATTATACATATAATAATCCTTGTAGTTGATACAGCGCCCGATCACGTCTGTTCTTCGAGACGTCTCAAAGCGCTTCGATACAGGATACACTGTAGAGCGGATTGTCTGTACGTTGCGTGGGCGAAACACGGCAGCCAAGTGCGTACAGCAGCAGTATCCCCACAAACACAGTCACTGAGTCAGTGAGAAACTATGCGAGAGAGAGGGAGACACACACACACACAGAGTGAGAGACGCACAGAGAGCGCTGGTTAATTTCGGCTAATTTCAAGAGCGCGATCGCACAGAGCGAGAGATCTGGAATCAAACCCCTTGGACATGTTAATCTGGTGTTAGAGGAGGGTTCCCACAGGCATCGGTTACAGCGTAATTGTAATGTGCGCACACCATGTCGAAAGGGAACTTCAACTGAACTCCATTTTATGCCAAATTATGTTCAGGAACTGAGAGTTGCCTGACAGCTGTTAAGGGTCCCAGTCGCTAGTGAATTGAGTCTGGCAAAGCCTCCGACTGGTTTCCACAGGCCCATAACTCAAACCTGACCTCAATTTGTCACTTCATTTATCAATATACATCTGAGGAGCCAAAAACTGAATAAGCAGAAAAAGGAAATGTGGATTTATTTCACTGACTCGGGCCCCCAACAGCCCAAAGGCCCCAGCGTCAGTGCTCTACGCATTGCACCTTGGTTTCAAATCCCTTCCAAATCCTTGGCACCTCCCTACTTCATCTGACTTGCTTCCTCTTCCCCCCCCCCCCCCCCGCACCCCACCACCCCAAGCCACTACCCCCGCTTGACTGATGGAGGAAAGCTCGAACCACCAGGTTCCTACTGACTGCTGGTAAACAGAGCCATGAGTGTGAGTGTGTGTGTGTGTGTGTGTGTGGAGTAAGGAAACTTGCCCAACATTTCGCCCCGACCTGACCGGCCCGGGGGATCGAACCCCGGGTCCTCTTGCTTGCGAGGGCTCTCGAACCCCCTGAGCCACAGGGAACTCCACGTATAATTTAAAGCAGCGTCTCTCGATTTGTTCTCTTTTTCTAAAAAACAAAAATGTGACGCTGCACTCGGCGATCGGCCTGCGTTGGATTCCCTCGTTGACGGATCAGCCAGAGAATAGCGCTGTTGAATAACAGTGTGTAACTTTGCATCGCCGTCCAAGATTTCACGTTTCCCTTGAAAAAAAAAATCCCCCCCCCAAAAAAACATATAATTGCTACCATCAGTCCTCCAAAAGTAGGTGATCATCGTCCACACAAATCCGTAGCCCTTTCCATTTGCAATGGAAGAACTCTGGGGCTGAGTAGTTAAACTATTGCCCCAACAGACAAAGGAAATAGAAATAGAAAGAAGTCAGCATTTGCTGCAGTAGTTCGAGAAAAACTTTTCGCCTCTGCTATAAGACTGCTTTCAGTGGTTAGACCACTCGCCTCGCAAGCGAGAGGACCTGGGTTCGATTCCCGGCAGGGGCGAAAAGTTGGGCAAGTTTCCGTACCCCACACGCACACATACACACACGCATACGCACACACATACGCACACGCACGCACCTCTGTTTACCCGTCAGTAAGTAGGAATTCGGTTGTTAAGTCGGTTGGCGGATCTTTTCACAGTGGGGGTGTGGGGTAATAATCCCTTCGAAAAAAAGAAATAATAATAAATTTGGTGACTTCACAATCGACGACAGTTTGTGGGGACGTGGCTGTGCGCAATTGGCTGCCGCGTTTCGCGCACGAAACGCACGGTCACTACGCTTTACGGTATGTCCTGTGAAGCGCTTCGAGACGTCTCGAAGATGTGATAAAGCGCTTTATAAAATGCAAGGATTAACCAATCAATCAATCGAAGCAATCACTGTCAATCACCAGAGCAGAAAGGCCCCCTTACCTTCTGTGGCGACGGGGTTCTCTGACTCTCTCCCCACGGGCTGTGTCCTGGATGGCGTCAGTATTGAGTTGCTAAATTCTGCCGCGAGAGAGAAAAAAACACGTTGCTGGATGTACTTCCCTCTAAAGCAGCATAAGGTAGGCCTCTCGGGGAGATTAGGAACACAGCCTGTACTATTCTCCCATTCCAGCAATACCTGGAAAGGCAAACCTCCCAATCCAATTCAAACCTGGAGGGAGGGAAGCTCAGTCTCCCGCTAAGAACAAGAGAGGACAGGGTGGGGTTAAGGACCTCTTCTGAAGGTCAAGCATCACCCAGGGCTTGACTCAAGTTTGAGGCAGGAAGACAATTCCAAGGCCTTGTGCAACCGGGTACCCAAAGAGCTATGGTCCTAAATAACAAGAATCCTTGCATTTGACATATCGCCTGATCACGTCTTCGAGACGTCTCAAAGCGCTTCACAGAATATACCGTAAAGTGCAGTGACTGTATATTTTTGTGGGCGAAACGCGGCAGCCAATTGATCACCAATTGCCCCTGTCTACTCCTCGTAATCAAAACGCCTCCTAATTTTGAACCCCTCGATTAAATCTCCCCTGAACCTTCTCCTCTCCAAGGAGAACGATCCCATCCCGGCTTCTCTGGTCTCTCCACGTAACTGAAGTCCTTCGTCCCTGGTATCATTCGGGTCAATCACTGTTGCGCCCTCTCCAAGGCCTTGACATCCTCCCTAAAGTGTGGTGCCCGGAACTGGACCCAATACTCCAGCTGAGGCCCAACCAGCGAATTGTAAACGTTCAGCATAACTTCCTCGATGCCTCTATTTATATTTCAGGGCGATATATTTCTAATTTAGCTCTGTTATTTATAAACGACAAATTGATCAAGTAACAAACAGAGGAGATCAGCCAGAGAGCATCAGCCACACTTGCCAAATGGAGCAGTAAAGACACTTGATGAGATTATTCCGTGTGTCACCCTTCCTCTCTCGCACATCTCTGTGTAACTTTCTCAGACAAACAGATAACTCCCGATACGTACCTAATGGTGTATAAAAGAAATGCCATTACAGTAAATGTCTTTTATATTGTTAGTCCCATTACCCGATCGGTAATATAAGACTTGGAAGATACATTTTATTCTTCTGTGATACCAAATTAATCCGCCAGTACGTTAGCTCTGTTTTCGTTGATATGTATTTACTTTGCGACTATTTTTTTACAGGAGTCCTGGAGCTCAGGGGTTAGAGCCCTCGCCTCGCGAGCGAGAGAGGACCCGGGTTCGATTCCCGGGCGGGTCAGGTCAGGGCGAAACATTGGACCAGTTTCCTTACTCCACACCACACACACACACACACACACACACACCCCTGATAGTAATCCCAAACAATAATAAATTGGTCACTTCAACCCACGGCTGTTTGTGGGGGACGCCGCTGTGCGCAATTGGCTGCTGCCTTTCGCCCACAAAATACACAGTCACTACACTTTGCAGTATATTCTGTGAAGCGCTTTGAGACGTCTCGAAGACGCGATCAGGCGCCGTATCAAAGGCGAGGTTTATTATTATTAAGTTCGCGGTGAGGGACCTGGAAGCTTCCTGAGAATTTTTTGACGATAACTGACAGATAAATCACGGTTTTGTACATGTTATAACATTTTTAGTTCCTCCCAAAGACCTGTCCTTTATAGAGCAGCTTATTTTAAGAAAATTCTTGGCATGATTTAAATTAAACCTCACACTTAAACTGGAATCTAAATTGCCTGTGCGCGAAAATGTGAGTGATTGAAGTGAGAAAAAGATTTGCCTCAATCTTCAAATTGATCTGAGACTGATGTATACTCTGAAATTTAATAATAATAATAATCCTTGCATTTGATATGATAATAACCCTTGCATTTGGGATGTAGCGCCTTATCACCTCGTGGCGCCGTCTCAAAGTGCTTCACGGAACATACCGTAAAGTGTAGTGACTGTATATTTTGTGGGCGAAAACACGGCAGCCAATTGCGCACAGCGGCGTCCCCGCAAACAGTGGTTCGAGTGACCAAATTATTATTTTCTCTTGATGGGATTATTACCCCCTGATCCGCCAATAGTCTAACACGTCGGTTCCTACTGGCATTGTGTGTCTGTCTCTCTGGTTAACACTCTTCAAAGAGACTTAAATGGGAGATGAAGGCCTGTAGCGTAGTGGTTAGAAGGCAAGCGAGAGGACCTGGGCAGGACGAAGCTTTGGGCAAGTTTCATTAGTCCGCACGCACGCCTCCGTTTATACTCAGTAAGTAAGTAGGAACCTGGTTGTTAGTCAGATCGCTTTTCTGGGGGTAATAATCTTCAAAATAAATCATACGGTCGCTCAACCCACAACTGCTCGTGGGGCACTGCTGTGCGCAATTAATTGGCTGCCGCGTTTCGCCTACGAAAAATACACAGTCAATTAAACTTCTGTGACGTTGATTTGTTTAACGTCTCGAAGACAGGATGAGGTGTTATATCAAATGCAAGGATTATTATTATTATTATTATGAAGAAGAAGAAGAAGTGAGGGTCTGAAAGTCTACAAATTACTCGGCGCAAACTTTGTTCATTCCGCAGATTAAAAAAGCCTTGCACATGGGATCACTGCTCACGGCAAACACAAGCCATTCCACAGTACAATATAGTCTTTATGGAGTACATTTCATATGACCAGCGAGTGCTTAAACCTCGCGGAGGGCCTACGGGGAGTATGAGGATAGTAATAGTAATAGCAATAATCCTGGCCATTTGTTCCAGCGCCTCATCGCGTCCTCGAGACATCTCACAGCTTCTGGACGTACCGTAAAGTGTTAGTGACTGTGTGTTTGGTGGGCGAAAATAACCATTCGAGGGCTGGTACGCTGATCGTTAAAATAATCTTGTCCTTCCCGCTCGACATTTGTGCAGCAGTAGCTGTTGGTACAGTGTCCTTCTCTGTACCGAGCTCCGCAGCCTCCTTGGCCTACAATATTCTCCAGCTCTTTGAGACGTCTGCTCTCATTCTCCAGTCCCTCCCTGTTTTGTTTTGCCCGAGAGTTAAATGCTCACTTTTCATCATCAATCTGTGCCTGACATAATTGTGTCTCTTTTTTTTCAGATCCTCTGCCAAGCACTTTTCTAGGTTGACAGAATAATTACTCACTTGATTATTTCTTCCAAGGACAGCTTCCCCGTCCTGTGGATCGCAGGGGAGTGTGAAGATGCTGATTGCCTAATAATAATAATAATAATCCTCGCATTCCCGACGCCTTATCACGTCATCGAGACGTCTCAAAGCGCTTCGCGGGATACGCTGTAAAGCGAAGTGACTGAGTATTTTCGGGGGGGGAAACGCGGCAGCCAATTGCGCACAGCGGCAACAGCCCTGGGGTTGAAGTGAATCGAACCCAGGAACTCTCAGAACCTACGTAGGAATATAGGAACAGGAGGAGGCCATTCAGCCCCTCGAGCCCGTTCCGCCATCCTACAAGATAATGGCTGATCCGTACTTCACCCACCACACCCAGCAGATCATTCCACATCCTAACAACGCTCCACGTCAAACAATCCCCTTACTATGTCTTTTAATTGTCCACATTAACTTGGCGTCTGTCAGTTCTGGAGGGATAATAATAATGTAATAATAATCCTTCGCATTTGATATAGTGCTCTTCGTGTCTTCCAGGCACATGTCTACCTTTTACTGATTGCACAGCTAATTATACCCGGGTTACCTATGGATAGCTAATCCTCCCATTCAAGTCTGATTAAATTTACAGCCTTATGATATCAGGATAATGGAGGGGACTTAAGAGCAAAACACAATGATCTGTCAGTGCGGCGAGGTTTATGATGTTTCCGTGACAGGATAATAAACTGGTTGCCGATAGTTAAGCAGATGTTACCAGCCTTTCTGTCTCCAGTGCGGGAATGGGGTGAAAGGCACCCTGGTTGTCAACGCGCAACAGGTAATCTCTCCATCACTAAACCTGGTGATCAATCAAGAGCTCGGCACAAAATAACCATCGCTCCACTCATCAAACGAAAAGCTTCAAGTCCTTGGGCTTTGAAGTCGGTACGACTGTAATTTTGCTCGCTGTAAAGAACGCTCTATAAAACTTTACATCCCTGATTGATAACTCCTTAATGGGACTCAACAAAAGGTTGGGGTTTGATAGGGCCTCTTTAAGAGGGACTTACTATCCAGCTTTTTTTTTAATGTTTCCTGCTCATTTCCTCATCACTTGTCCATCGCCCAGCCCAGCCGGCCTTTTTTTTTGCTGCTTTTATTTCTCTCAACGCCGCAACGGCAGGAGTTTCGAACCCACGTTGGCTCAATTAGCGCTCAATCGTTTGGCTGCAAACTTAGGGTAAAACCTGCGAAGCTGCGACGTTCGCCGCTTCGGGATAGCGGAGGGAGTGGGGTGGGGTGAGGGGGGGGGGGGGCGTTGACGGGGAATGGGGAACTTTGTATAAAATATAATAATAATAATAAATAATAATGATGATAATAATCCTTGTATTTGATGCAGCGCCCGATCGCGTCTTCTTCGAGACGTCTCAAAGAGTAAGGAAACTTGCCCAATGCTTCGCCCTGACCTGACCCGCCCGGGAACCGAACACGTTCAACATCTCTCAGCCATTAAGATTGCGATTGAATTTCAATACAATGTAAGGCCTAAGTGCGGTTAGAATAATGATCCTGGCATTCGATCCGGCGCCCTATCACGTCTTCGAGACGTCTCAGAGCGCTTCACAGGGTACACCGGAAAGTGTAGTGGCTGTGTGTTTTACGGACGAAAGGAATGAGCGAGCGCAGAAGGAAAAGAGAGAGCTCTGAGGCCCGCCAGCCAGCGCTAAAATGGCTGATTATCGTCCGGCCTTCCAATCCGGTCCCTTTTCAAAACAACTGTGACGTTATTTTCTAAAATGCTCCGTGATCTGAAGTTGTACAACCTCCTTTTCCCCCCCCCGCCCCACCCTTCGAACTGAGAACTATTTAGCAAATGCATGTGTCAGGTCTAAACCTCGCCAAACAAAAGCACTCGCCATCATCTCCAGGATTGTCAGATCAATTTGAACAAATCCTCGTTGACACCAACGCGATGCAGCCAAGGGGTGAAAGATAAGCCTTAACTTCTTTTATTCCGAAATTCTCTATTCCACTCACTCCATATTAACATGTCTCGTTCACTGATTAAATCTTGGAGCCAACACAGGGCTTGTGGTTTGAAACATCAAAGCTCGAGATGCCCGGGGGGGGGGGCGGGGGGGGCAAGAGATGCCAAACTAAGTCTGTGCGTCTCTCTCTCTCTCTCTCTCTCTCTCTAGGACAAGGTAGATTGAAACCTAACTTGATTTTGGGATAAATTTCAGCTTTTTTTGCTGTTGTTTACCACCAAAGAAACAAGGAAACCCTTTTAAAGCGTCTGCGAAGCCTTAATGCACATCGCCACGTGGTCATCACGTGGTCTCCCGCGAAATCAATACCCTTCTGTTTCAGCGAAACTGAATCCAATCTGTTTGAAAGGAGCGATATCAAAAGCCACGTAAGTTTATGAATGTGGGTTCCACCCTCTCTGTCTCTCTCTCTCCCTCTCTCCCTCTCTCTCTCTCTCTCCCTCTCTCTCGCTCGGCTCCGAGCGCTTCAAAACACACTCTCGCACGTATCGGCGAAGCTTTGTAAACCCTGCTCGAGAGCTCGCCATTCAGTTCGTTCTGCTAACAAAGGCCGCTCTTTATTTGTTTCGACCCGGATTACTTTCGCGCCGAAAGGTTTTTCGCTCGCAAGACACGCAGCGGGGCTCGCTTTCGTTTCGGCACAGCCCCGCCAAGCACCTTGAGACGTCTGGGTCAAACGCAAAGATTATTATAATTATTATTAATATTATTATATCCCCTCTCCCCTAGTCTGGGAGTGTGCGTGTGCACGGGCGAACATCAATGTCAAGGCTGCCCAGGAAACTTATCACCTCCAGGAAATGAGACAGAAATGTTTCCATAGTTTGTTTGTTCGATTGACGCGGTTTGTTTTTCCAAAGCCTCTCTGTTCAAAAATGCCGCCGGCCTTCATCGCACATAATGCGCTGCTGCTCTGTTCCTGTGAAGGCTAAAACCTTTTAAAAGACCCTCTACTGTTTAATGTGTCGGCGGAACAATATATTTACTGCGCGCTTTGTTTTTTGGTGCGATTTCTCCTCGGAGATACACGAGGATATACCGCGCAGATAGTTGATCCGTGTCCGGTAAATCTTGGAGTGTTTGTTCTTTCATCGTGAAGTTATACGCAACAATTTACGGGAAAAACTGTTTCCCGGAGTTATTTCAATTGCCAGCGTGTGCCCCGCGGAGGCTTGTGCTATCACGCACACGCAACTGCACTCCCACAAACACACACACACACGCAAATCACACGTACACATCTACCTTTGGGTTATACTTGGGGGTTCCCTGTAGCTCAGTGGTTAGAGCCCTCGTCTCGCAAGCGAGAGAGGACCAGGGTTCGATTCCCGGGCAAGTTTGGCAAGTTTCCTTACTCCACACACGCACGCACGCACACGCACGCACGCACACACACACACGCACGCACACGCCTCTGTTTACCAGCAGTCAGTAGGAACCCGGTAGTTAGTCTATTGACGGATCGCTTTTCTGGGGGATAATAATATAAAAAATATTCGGTCCCTCAACCCACGGCTGTTTGCGGGGGACGTCGCTGTGCGCGATCGGCTGCCGCGTTTCGCCCACAAAATACGCAGCCACTGCACTCTACAGCGTATCCCGCGAAGCGCTTTGAGAAGTCTCGACGACGTGACGAGGCGCCGGATCAAAGGCGAGGATTATTATTATTAGTAGTACTAGTATTATTATTATTATTATGATTATCGTCCGATGAGGACACCGGGAGAAGTCGTGGACTTGGCAAGAAGCGTTAATGACAGGTCTGAGTGTGCGGTTTTTTTATGGCTAACACCTGCGTTAAGGAGCAGATCCTTTGATGGTGAATGATAGCATCTGAGTAAAGTAAAGGGTAAAAAATGTAATCAAGATCCTGGAGCGAAACATGGTCTGTTACTTGTGCTAAACTCTCATCAGTCACCCATGTAATTGAAAAAGCTTCAGGAATCACTTTGTTCTCCCGAGGAACGAGCGTTGGCTCGCCCCGAAGCATCATTTACAAAGAGGTTTGTAAGTTTTCCGCGCAATCTTTTAAGCGTTTAAAGGTCTAACGTGTGTTTCTTCGGGTGTCATCTCTGTCTCTCCGCCTCCCTGAAAGTTGCACCGACAGCGACGACGACACAGGACGTTAGTACCACGCCCTTTCGCGTCAGGAGGGACGTCTTCACACGGGTCTTGAAGGAGGCAAAGGAGATGAGGGTGGTGGAGGGTGTTGAGCCCTACCATAATAATAATAATAATAATACTCCTGGCGTTTGACCCAGCGCCTGATCACGTCTTCGAGACGTCTCAAAGCGCCTCGCAGGACACATAACGGTCCGGGGAATTGACCGTGCGCTTTGCGGGGGAGAGGAACACAACTTTGGTCCTGGTCTTCGTGCCGTTAACCTGTCTGCTTGTAAATTTCCCGTAAGGTGTTAGCAAAAAAAAAAATAGGCTCCGGTTCTCCCAGATCACAACAAAGATTTAATACCTAATCACTGAGTCCCGCTTTCACACCAGTAGCGCAGACAAAGATAAATATCAGATCGGAGCAGAAATCAAGTTAATAGTCCCCTTCTACTCCAGCAACCACTAAAAGAAAATTGATTGTTTCTTTGAAGTTATTTATATTAAACTTTCCTGCGTGCCGTGTAAGTGCCCTGAATGGATAGAGTCTTCTACCTCAGGGGCTCCTTGTAACCTTTGTATAATAATAATCCTTGCATTTGATATAGAGCCTTATCATGTCTTCACGACGTGGCAAAGGCCTTCACAGAATACACCGTAAAGTGAATTGACCGCATATTTTGGTGGGCGAAACACGATAATATACTTAAACTCCCCCTCCCCTCTCACCCCCTCTCCTATGGTCAAAATGGCGCTATCTATCTCCACTCATCCATTTGAATGGATTGACTTGGATGAGGCAACAGTTCCATGAATAGAAAAAGCTTCTCTTTCCAGCAAGAACCAGCGGTGTCTACCCACATGTGGTTTCTATGGGTTGCGAATGATTTAGTGACTGGATAAAGCTTCTCTTTTCAAGGGCAAAAAATAGTCCAAAGTACCGGTTATTCTTGCGGTTGAGCTGTGATTAATGCCACATTGTTTGCCCACTGCAACAAAGCGGAAAATGGTGCCTTACAAGAGGTCTTTGCGATTAAAAAACATTCTTTACTGATAACCATAATAATCCTGGCGTTTGATCACGTCTTCGAGACGTCTCAAAGCGCTTCACAGGATACCCTGTAAAGTGCAGTGACTGTGCATTGCGCACAGCAGCAAAACCCACAAACGATCGCGATCAAATTATTATTATTTTTGTTACGAGACTGTTACCCCCGTAATAGTAAGGAAACTTGCCCAATGTTTCGCCCTGACCTGACCCGCCCGGGAATCGCACCCGGGGTCCTCTCTCGCTCGCGAGGCGAGGGCTCGAACCCCTGAGCCACAGGCGAGGGGCTCGAACCCCTTCCACCCAATTCAATTCAATTCAATTCTCTCTCTCTCTCTCTCGCTCTCTCCCCTTAAACCAAACAGAACGAGGTGCGCTGCGGGTAATTGAAAACAACCGTGAGTTTTATCCGTGCTGCTTTCTTGCTGCTGACACCGACTGACACCCTCCGCACATCACCCGAGCCGTTTTTCGGAGGAATGGATTACTGTTGCCAAGTTATGGATTTGGTTTTAATAACAGTTAGTACAAACATCGTAAATTCAGGGCTACAAGAGAGGATTTTTTTTTTTGCAAAGATGGCCAACTCGGGCTATAATTTTTCACGCCACCAGCTGTTTACACTCAACTCAGCCCTGACACCAGCGCTTTACCATGGCAATCAGGATATTTATACGAAGTGGAGGGCTCATAAATATGTCGGCGCTTGAATATATGACGGCATATTTCACAATTTTCTATTTTAAAATGGTGAGTTACGGCCGCAGAAATGTATCCCCATTAAAGGTGATATGATGTATTTTCTGTCTTTCTCAGACTCCCATCGATCATGGGGACAATACAGAAACCTGGCTCTATTTCAACGCTGTCTGCGATAATTTATTGCACTCAGGGCTACAACCTTTTGGCAGGCGAGCGAGAGGGCTGCTTGCACTGTAAGCAACTAAATAACCTTTTATAAGATTTTAAACGCGTCCCTCTCGGTCTCGAGTGCACTCTCGGGCGATCGATAGTAAAATTCTGCAACAGGGGCGAGAAAAATAACATGATCTATTATCCGATCAATTGGGATATCTGGAGAGCTCGGAGATGTCGCTAATGATTTTTGCCAATCACCATCTTTCATTGCGCTGTTTTCCGTCCAGTAGGTTTCTTGGGCGAGAGGCGAGAGGCGAGATTAATTAACCGGTTGCGTAACGAACTGGATTTGGCTGCTGGCAAGGCACAAATGTAGTCATAAAGCTATCAGTAGGCAAAGCCACTGCTTAACCCTTTCACACCAGTGAGCGCAGACTTAAACCGAGGCATCTGCAAAGGATTGATCCGTCCTCCAAAGCAACAGCAACCCATGATGTTTTACACGGCGCCTTTCACGTCAGGAGGACATCCCGAAACGCTGGACGGTCAGGGGTTTGGACCCGAGCTGGGGGTTGGGATCGGGATGGGGGTGGAGGGCAGGGGTGGGTAGGGGGGTGGTAGGAGGGTGACTGAGGGCACGGTCGAATAGGAAGGGTCTTGAGATGGGACTTGAAGGAGGCGAGGGAGGGGGCGAGGTGAAGGGACTGTGAGGGAGCCCAGAGTGCGCGTTGGGGGTACCTGCTGGGGTCTAACCAGCAAAAAAAAAACAAAGAGCTTGACCGTCGCTGAAATAAACCTTTAAGGACGTAGAACGGCTCTGGGGAAAGAGCGGGGAATTGGCATAAGGAAGTTCCTGTGCGATAGTTGGGACCATTTCGGGCTGGAAGGGGTGATTGGCCCTCAATTGTGCCTGAACGTCTATGATCCCGAGTCAAGTTACATGGTTCTGGCGGATCGAATAAGGGCGAGAATTCCTGGGAGGTACATCGCATCGAAAACGAATGAGGTTAGGTCTGTATTTGCCAATTGACAGTCCGCGACACGGTGATGTTACAGCCGTGCGCTGCATCATTGGAGTTCCGTCGATTTCAGTGCAATGCAGATTCGTGAAGTGCTACTTACGTTCCATGTGCATTGTTGTATTATTCATTCCTTCGCTTTAAAGTCCCACCGAGAGATTCACGAAAGTCTCGTGCGTTTTATTTTAAGCCGCGGCGGCCAACGTCTGAACGGTGTCGAAAAGAAATCCACCCCAACATACAAACTTCGCTGCCTCGGTGACATATTTCGATTGCAATCATCATAATAATAGTAATAAATAATCCTCGCGTGTGACCCGGCGCCTCACCGCGTCTTCGCGACGTCTCAAAGCGCTTCACGGGATACGCTGTAAAGTGTAGTGACTGTGTGTTTTGTGGGCGAAACGCGGCAGCCCAAAGAAACTTGGCAAGTTTCCTTACTCCACACACACACACACACACGCCTCTGTTTACCTAGGATTACACCCCCCCCCCACCCTCCCACCCCCACCCCACCCTCCCAGGCCCCCTACCCCACCCTCCCACACACCCCCCCAACCCCACACCCCTCCCTCCTAATGATATGCTTTTAATACGAGAAGATATTTATCTCAAAGTAGTTTGTTATCGGGGCGGGAAGAGATACAGAGCGATCGGAATCACTTACATATGTGTTAATCTAACCCAATCCGAAACTCCACACGCAACACACACACACGCGCGCGCGCGCAACACACACACACACACACACATGCAACACACACACACACGCGCACACAAAACACACTCACGCGCACGACGACGACAGTTTGCAAGGCAGCGTCTCAGAACGCTTGACAGTGGCGGAGCCCGACGGGAGCACACGAAACGCACGCAAACGCACTCCACACGCGCGCACGCACACGCGGCCACAGAATTTGGGATGAAGCAAGAGGTGCAGAACCCTGTTTGCACGGGGAATCGAAATGTGATTTGATAAATGTGGCCTTAATTAACTCGCTTCACAGAATTTGCTTCCCCGGTTTAATACACTACATATGCCAGACATAAAGCATTCAGACTGACTTGATTCCTCCTGCACTCAACGTTTGTGTAATGTCCGTTCCGACACCTCACCGGGTAACTCATGCGTGTGCTGTGCAACGCACTGTGTGACAGGTCAAAGTGTCCACTCGCACAGCCTCGAATTCATTTCAAACGCTGCAGCCAAAGAATAATTAATTGTTCGGCTGAACTCTGCTCTGATCCCAGGTTGGGGAGGTACTGGATCTGTTCACAACGACAATAATAATCCTGGCCTTTGATCCGGCGCCCGATCGGGTTGTCGAGACGTCTCAAAGCGCTTCACGGGATGTACTGTAAAGTGTAGTGACTGTGTGCTTTGTGGGTGAAAGGCACAGCAGCGACCCCACAAACAGCCGTGGGTTGAAGTGACCACTCCCAGATGGACATTTGCACTCTTCAAACCAATTGCCTGTTTATAATGGTACAGTTGAGTTCCTAACTCACGGGGAGGAGGGGGGTCCGAGCCGGACAAGCAGCGGGAAAGCTCGGCCACACAGCGACATCGATGGCCGGAGCTGTGTGTGGGTTTAGATGGTTAGACTCCAGCAGTTACCCCAACGCACACTCTGGGGCTCTCCCTCAAGCCTTGGCTCTCGCCAACCTGCGCCTAATACTCTCCGGAATTGGGTAAGCAGTGGGGGGGGGGGGGAGAGGGGGTGTCCCTCCAGGGAGAGAGAGAGAGAGAGAGAGAGAGAGAGAGCGGGTTCCATTCCAGCAATCTCTCTCTGGGATCTCCGCGGGTGTGTGTAGGTGGGAGGCCGGGAATTCTCAGCTTGGCTTGGAGACTCTTAAGCCACGGTGATGGGTTTCCGCCTGTATCAAGACAACCAGCTGACCCACCCCCCGCCCCCCCCCCCCCCCCCACCCCCCCCCCAATCCCCCTCTTACCCCCACCCTCCCGAAAAAAAACCCTAAGCGTTGTTCCTGAAGCCTCGTGACTCGCCGCGAAACATGTGGAGCACACGCGGTGACTTACGTTCCTTGGAATCGAAACGCTTAATAAAAAAAAAAAAAAAAAATACTCAAAAAAGAATCTGATTTGGATGTCGGTTCGAGTTAAAAAAGGCATAATTCATCCAAGGCGGTACTGAAATCTGCTCCATTGTGTACGGGCTTGGAATATCACATGTCAACACTTTAAATTACTCCAGTTTCCTCTCCTCTTCCCCCCACACTAATTCCTACCACGAGCCACACTTGAAATGTGATATTGTATAACACATGACCTATAGAACAGAGCGAGAGAGAGAGAGCGAGAGAGCGAGAGAGCGAGAGCGAGGCAGAGTAAACAGCGGTTACGTCAAATTTGTTTAAACTTTCCTCCACCGAACGCCAGTAGAAGCGCAAAACCAAATTCAGTATTTATTTGCTTCGAGAGAGAGAGAAAAAAAACCGCGGGCTTTGCTCCTCTCTCTCTCTCTGTGTGGGGACCTGCGGACACCAAATGGACCTGTTCCCCTCCGCTCAGCGAGCTCCATCCCACATTCCCTCCACCTCGCTCCCTCCCTCGCCTCAAGACCCTCCCTCTTCCACCGCACTTTCGGGACTAGTTGGGGTACGAGCGAGGGCGGGAGTGTGGTCTAGTTGGGGTAAGAGCGGGGGGGGTGGGGGCTAGTGGGACCAGTTGGCGTCTCTTTCAAAGAGCCGGCACAGGCATGATGGGCCGAATGGCCTCCTTCCGAGCCGAACCTAAGCTCCTTCGAGTTGCACCAGTCGACCGCAACCTCGGCAACAACCTCCCCGGTTCGCCGATGCCTCGGATCGGTCCCTGCCCTCGGGACGCCGAGGCCGACGACACGAACCGCTCTCGCGGCCTCGTCTTCGGCCGCGCGGCCCTCGGTGGGGGTGGGGGGGGGGGGGGCTTCGCCAGGCGGCGTCAGGGGCTGCTTCGTTAAATCAATATTTAATAAATCCGCGCCATTTCACAATCAATAGACTTTTATGAAGATATACTGCTCGCTTTTCCTGTTCAGGCATTTGGTAATATTCCAGGTGGTTTCCGCACAGCGCACTGAAATCTCCTCCATCCTGCTCATAAATAACATCCAATGCAGTGGAAAAGGAGCTTTAATCCTGATCCAAATGGCACGACTCCAGTTCTGAATTTGCAGCTTGTGACCCCGAGACTGTCAAGCGAAGTCCCGGAGATTAATGGGGTGGGCGGGTTAAAGCAATAATTATTTGTTTGATGTGACAGGCTTGATGGGCATTGATTTAGTTGCGGACTGATAGGCTTTTAATTGAGAACCTCCAATTCCGAGGCACATCAAAGCTTGCCCTAACTCGCAAACCAGAGCGAGAGCGAGAGCGAGAGAGAGAGAGAGAGAGAGAGAGAGAGGGAGGGAGGGGGGGGAGAGAGAGACGGAGATGGGGGTCGGCGGGGAGTGTAAGTCTCGTGCCTTAGACTTTCAGTTCTGAATGGCGGCAGATTCGCTGCCCCCTCGGTAACTTTTCACAGCCTCCTCGGTCCAACTACCTCCGAGCGAGTCAGGTCTTCGGCATCTTTAAGGAGAGCTGCGACACGGACCCCCCCCCCACCCCCCCCGCGCCCGTTGACATACTTTTGCGGTCGCGCAGCCTGCAAGATCGTCTTTTTTTTTAATTAAGCGAATACTTTACAACGTTGGGCAATTTTCCTCACTCCACAAACACACACACACACACCCACACACCCCCACACACACCCACACACCCCCACACACACCCACACACACACACACACCCGCCTCTGTTTACCAGCAGTCAGTAGGAACCCGGTTGTTAGGCGATTGGCATTCCTATTTATCCTCCTAAAAAAACACGGTTTATTTCCTTTTATTTCCCCCCCCCTCACCCCCACCCCCCCACCCCGAATCAAACGGGCTATCGATCGCCTGACTTTGCCGCAATAACACCAGTCATAATCGCGGCGTTCGACCCGGCGCCTGATCACGTCTTCGAGACGTCTCAAAGCGCTTCGCGGGACACGCCGTCGAGCGCAGCGACTGCGTGTCCTGTGGTTGCGAAACGCTTCGGAAACCTCCTGAAAAGCCGAACGATCGCGCAAAAAAAAAGAAAGAAAGCCGCAGACGGACGCGGTTTCTCGAGGGCCGGCGCTCATCAACGCGCTCAGCGGTCGCTCTCGAACCAACCCCGGGTCTTTTCTTCGGGGTCGGGTGGGGGGGGGGGGGGGGGTGGGGGCTTAAATATTTATCTCGTTCAGTCCCACTCGAGCGAGGCGCTGAGATTTCGCAGGAATGCACACGTGTGTGTGTGTGTGTGTGTGTGTGTGCGAGTAAGACCGCTGCAGAAAGTTGCTGTGTTAAGCAGCAAATGGAAGGAGGAGAGAGAGAGAGAGAGGGAGAGAGAGAGAGAGAGAGAGAACGAGAGAAAAAGAGAGAGAGAGAGAGGGCCATATATTAAAGTTCTGTCACTTGGCAAAAACCAGAGAAAATCTTAACGGCGCAATAAAACATGGGCTGCTTTACAGTGCGCCATAATGTTTGTATTAACAGTTTATGAATCTACCACCTACCATTAGTGTGCAAACAAAGCAGAAATGTTGAACAGTAACTGGATAGATATAAACCTCTTTAAACTTTCTTCCCCCCACCCCCCCCTCCGCCCGCCCGCCCGCCCGCCCCCCGCAGACGTGAAACGGATTCGGACCGTTCGATGTTTTAGGAGCGTTTTAATTCAGGGACGTGCGATGTTTTGTCGAAAATACACAGTCACTGCACTTATTTGCTTGGCCAACCGATGGGGATGTGCGTACTGTTTTTGGAGGGGGTCAGCGGTGGGGGGGGGGGACGGTGACTGCGATAATGTGTGTATTTTGGGGGGTGTCGGGGGGTTGGGGGGGAAAGGAAAACTATAAATAAAACATAGCGAGTGATTTGGCCGAACAAAAATGCCGCACAAAGTCATGTTTGTTTTGTTTTATTTCGCGGAAGGAAAAATATAGGGAAATCGGATCACGTGATGTGAAAAAAAATTACCCAATCCATCTTAGTGACATGTCTGGGAGAGTGCGGCTGTGTGTGTGTGTCTGTGTGTGTGTGTCTCTGTGTGTGTGTGTCTCTGTGTGTGTGTCTGTGTGTCTCTGTGTGTGTGTTTGTCTCTGTGTGTGTGTGTCTCTGACTGTGTGTGAGTGTGAGTGTGTGTCTCCGTGTGTGTGTCTCTGTGACTGTGTGTGTGTGAGTGTGTGAGTGTGTGTGTCTCTGTGTGTGTGTGTGTGTGTCTCTGTGTGTGTGTGTGTGTGTCTCTGTGTGTGTGTGTCTCTGTGACTGTGTGTGTGTGTGTGTCTCTGACTGTGTGTGTTTGTGGCTCTGACTGTGTGTGTGTGTGTCTCTGACTGTGTGTGTGTGTGAGTGTCTCTGTGTGTGTGTGTCTCTGTGACTGTGTGTGTGTGAGTGTGTGTGTCTCTGACTGTGTGTCTCTCTGACTGTGTGTGTGTGTGTGTGTGTGTCTCTGACTGTGTGTATTTGTGGCTCTGACTGTGTGTGTGTGTCTCTGACTGTGTGTCTCTCTCTGACTGTGTGTGTGTGTGTGTCTCTCTGACTGTGTGTCTCTCTCTGACTGTGTGTGTGTGTGTGTGTGTCTCTGACTGTGTGTGTGTGTGTGTGTCTCTGACTGTGTGTGTGTGTCTCTGACTGTGTGTGTGTCTCTCTCTCTCTCTCTCTCCCCCCCTCCCGCGATCGCTTTGTGCTCAGAAACAGTCCGGTGAATCCTGATTTCCTCCCAGTCGTTCATCTGCTCCTCTTTCTCCCCAGGAAACCACTCCAACCCTGAAACGGAAGGCCACTTAAGCGATAAACAAAGAGAAGCAGCTGTTTAAAAGCAATAAAATAAAACTGCTAACATTAAAGGCTTTCTTGGAGCCTCCGTCTTCGCCGAACTGCAGTTGTTCAGTCACTCCACTTTCTCCGCGTGTCCCGTGAAGCGCTTCGAGACGTCTCGAAGACGTGATAGGGCGCCGGGTCAAACGCCGGGGTTATTATTTTATCCGCCGCTCGATAGCGATCTCTCTGAAGAAGCACAGACCGGGCCAACGCTTTTCCTGCTGCTGACCAAATAAAAATAAATCACCGGTCGCGAGAACTTTGAAGCTCGTTCGACAGCTCCGTGTCGCTACGGCCACTTAAACCCCTCACCGGACCCCCTCGACGGACTCCGTGGAGGGCTTGGAGACGTCTCGAAGGCGTGATAAGGCGCTGTATCTCATGCAGGGATTATTATTAGTAGTGTTATTATTATTAAGTCGGGTCGGGTCCATTGACCGGCAAAACTCGAACCGATTCACACGGTCTTGAAGGGACGTCGCCTCTTATTTTCGCGAACGTTAATCGGCGAACGTCCTGAAAGTGGAAGGAACGAAGCTCAACAGAGACGCAGCGTGTAATTTGTTTCCCAACAGCACACACCGCGGTGCAATCACAGCGCTGCACAATGTTTAGCCAACACGCAATTAGACAGCACTCTCCGGAGCAACGACGTGGACCTTCCGACCGCAGGATCCGCTGCAAAGCGTAGCGACTGTGTGGTTTGTGGGCGAAACGCGGCAGAACCGCTACGTGCGTCGACGGAAAAGTCTCAGAACCGAATTGGGAAACGAAAACACAATCGACGGTTTTTGCTTCTCTAAAAACTCAGGGAGTGATCTGAGAATTTTCCGAGGTCGGTGTCGCGCTGCAGAGCGCACACGTAGGGCCGCGCGAGGTCCTCTCCCACGTGGCGTGTCATGTCGTTGGCAAGTGGGTTAGTGAGTTAGCCCCCCACGCACACTCGCGCGCGCGCGCACACACTCGCACACCCGCGCACACGCGCACACTCACACACACAAACACTCACACGCGCACACGCTCACTCGCACACCACACGCACGCACACGCGCACACGCACACTCACGCACTCACACGCGCACACATACATACGCACGCACACGCGCGCACACACACCGCACATACATACACACACACGCGTATACACACACACGCCTCTGTTTACCAGCAGTCAGTAGGAACCCCTTCAATACATAAATAAATGAATAATTGGTCACTCGACCCACAGCTGTTTGCGGAGACGCCGCTGTGCGCAATTGGCTACTGCGTTTCGCCCCCCCCCCCCCCAAAATGCACAGTCACTACACTTTACAGTGTATTCCCTGGAGCGCCTTTGAGACGTCTCGAAGTCGCGAGAGGGGCGCAAGGATTCTTCTCCTTGTTCTTCTGGTTGTCATCATTCACAGCCGGTGCTGTGCGGTGTACGAGACGAGCGAGTCAGGAAAGCGTACGGTTTTTTTTTGGTGGGGGGGACGTGGCGGGGAGCGAGGCAGCGTAGGGCCGGCGCTTAACGTGGGATTGAGGGACCAAATTATTATTATTTTTGTGTGTGTGTGTTTGTGTGTGTGTACGTGTGTGTTTGTGTGTGTGTGTATTTCTGTGTGTGTGTGTTTGTGTTTGTGTGTATTTCTGTGTGTGTATTTGTGTGTGTGTGTGTGCACGTGTGTGTGTTTCTGTGTGTGTGTGTGTGTGTGTGTGCACGTGTTTGTGTGTTTCTGTGTGTGTGTTTCTGTGTGTGTGTGTGTGCGTGTGTGTGTGTGTGTTTCTGTGTGTGTGTTTTTCTGTGTGTGTGTGTGTGTTTTTCTGTGTGTGTGTGTGTGTTTCTGTGTGTGTGTGTTTTTCTGTGTGTGTGTGTGTTTCTGTGTGTGTGTGTGTGTGTGTGTGTTTCTGTGTGTGTGTGTTTTTCTGTGTGTGTGTGTTTGTGTGTGTGTGTGTGTGTGTTTTTCTGTGTGTGTGTGTGTGTGTGTGTGTGTTTCTGTGTGTGTGTGTGTGTGTTTCTCTGTGTGTGTGTGTTTCTGTGTGTGTGTGTGTGTGTGTGTGTGAGTGTGTGTGGGGGGGGTAAGGAAGCTCGCCCCGCGCTTTGCTTGAACGTTAATACTTGCGGTAAATCATTCAGTCGGACCGAGGATGTCAAATGAGTCACTTTACACAGATACGCAGATGCCAATAAAACTGATTCCAACATTTTGCTCTGTTCTGTGTTTCGCTGCCGCGTTTCGCCCGTAAAATACGCAGTCAATCCGCGCGCGAATTGTACATCCTGCGAAGCGCTTTGAGACGTCTCGACGGCGCGATAAGGAGCTATATCGAACACCAGGAATGTCATCAATAAACCTTCATTGTAATGTGGGGGTATTTAAATCTAAATTGCCTTTCAATGAACCTGAAACACACGGTCGGTTCGCTCTACAGTATATTCCGTGAAACGCTTCGAACCGTCTCGAGGACGTGATGAGGCGCGACACCAAGCGCGAGGATTGTTGTCCTTATTCTTACTCTCAAACGTACAAGCGCACTCTCCACTCCTCGCAGCGTTCCCGGGAGGTATAACGAACGGCTTCAGCGGACTGAAGCACGTCAGATGCCGCACTCGCGCACCCGATCGGACGGAGAGGCCGTCCGAAAGAAAAAAGGGGTTCGCGGGTGAACGCACCAAGCGGTCCAATTGCTCCGTCTCCGCAGAATAGCCGCGAATCGCTTGCAACCGCAAAGTTAAAACCGTGGCATTGTGTACGTTACACGAGAGCTGTTAAAACGTGGACGAGGTTTATTGGAAACACATGTCAACTCCACAGATAAAATGTTATTGGGACGCAGTTAGTGTGACTGACGGCTTTATGTTTAAACCCCTTGTTTAGTCGGCTTTAGGGTGTTTTTTTTCGAAAAATATATCAAACGTCAACTCTTTATCGCACTCCCGTGTGACACATCGCTTCCCCTGAAACACTTCCAACCGGAGTCGCCTCAAAGTAACTGTCGGAATCCGTTAAGAAGACTTTGACGGCCGCCGACAGATTCTTTGGTGGGATTTAAAAAGACAACTGAGAAACCAAGTGCGGAGTGTGTACTGTGGGCGGTTTAATAGAACCCCGGATCGCTTTCCTGAGCAAATGAGCTCCGTTTAAATGCTTAAATGCGCTCCTTCTTACGCTGCCGCGTTTCGCCCGCGAGATTCCACAGTCACTTCACCCTGCGGTACGTTCCGTGAAGCACCTGAAGACGTCGCCACAGTGCGATGAGGCACTATATCAAATGGGAGGATTATTATTATTATTATTATTATTATTAATCATTATTATAATAATGCAGCGAGTGCACCTTTCAGACGTCTCACCGAGACGATGCCGGGTGTTAAAATGTTGCCGTCTAAAAATATACAGTGACGGGTCATTTTTGAAAAAATATCTACACTTTTGGATTAAACCGAATAAACCGATTAATATACCTTTTAAAAGAGGAGATTTGGATTAAGTCTCAAAGTCTCATTCAGTTAAAACAACACCGAAATATACATTTAAACGTAGAAACTGCTAATAATGATAATAATAACCCCGGCGTTTGACCCGGCGCCTCGTCGCGTCTTGGAGGCGTCTCAGAGCGCTTCAAGGGACACACCGCCAAGTGTAGTGACTGTGCGTCTTGTGGGCGAAACCCCGGCAGCCGATCGCGCACAGCAGCGTCCCCCACACGAACAGCCGTGGGTTGAGCGACCGAATTATTATTATTATCGTATCTGTTCTTTGGAAGGAGTTATTAATACCCCCCACCCCACACCCCACCCCCACCCCCCACCCCCCCCCCCACCCCCCCCCCCCCCCCCCCCCCACCCACCTCCCCACTGGAAAAGCAACCCTTCCGACTGACCGACCGACCCGCAAACCAACAGGTTCCTACTCGCTGCTGGGCAAACACAGGAGTGACGCGGAGGGAGTAAGGAGGTGTAGTGACTGTGTGTTTCGTGGAGGGGAGGGGCTTCAGAGAGAGAGAAAGAAAAGAGGACAGTGTCTCTTTAAGAAGTGGAGTTGTTCCATTCGCATTCACAGACACTTTGCAGTCAAACCCTTTCCACGTACAACCGCCCAATCCCCAACCCCACCCCCCACCCCCCAACCCCCCCCACCCCCCCCCCCCCCCCCCCCCCACCCCCCCCCCAACCCCTACCCCCCAACCGCCCAATCCCAACCCCACCCCTACCCCCCCACCCCCCAACCCCCCCCCACCCCCCCCACCCCCCACCCCCACCCCCCCCACCCCACCCCCCAACCCCCACCCCCCCCCCCCCCCCCCCCCAACCCCTACCCCCAACCGCCCAACCCCCCCACCCCCCCAACCCCCCAACCCCCCCCCACCCCCAACCCCCCCCACCCCCTACCCCCAATCCCACCCGCACCCTACCCCCAACCGCCCAATCCCCACCCCCACCCCCACCCCCCAACCGCCCAATCCCCACCCCCACCCCCAATCCCACCCCACCCCCACCCCCAACCGCCCAATCCCCACCCCCTACCCCCAATCCCCACCCCCACCCCCTACCCCCAATCCCCACCCCCACCAACCCCCCCACCCCCACCCCCCAACCCCCACCCCCAACCCCCCCACCCCCACCCCTACCCCCAAACCCCACCCCCCCACCCCAACCCCCACCCCCCAACCCACCCCCCCCACCCCCAATCCCCACCCCCCCCACCCCCAACCCCCCCCACCCCAACCCCCCCAACCCCCAATCCCCCCACCCCCCCCCCACCCCCAAACCCCAACCCTCCAACCCCCACCCCCCCCCCCCCCCCCCCCCTCCAACCACCCCCCCCCACCCCCAAACCCCCCACCCCACCCCCCAACCCCCCCACCACCCACCCCTCCAAACAACCCCCAACCCTCCAACCCCCCACCCCAACCCCCCCAATCCCCCCCCCCCCCCCCCCCCAACCCCCACTCTCCAACCCCCCACTCAATCCCCACTCCAATCCCACCCCCCCCCCCCCACTCTCCCCCCCCCCACCCCCCCCCACCTCCCCCCCCCCCCCCACTCCCCCCCCCACCCCCTCCCCCCCCCCCACTCCCAACCCTACCCCCTCCCCCCCCTCCCTCCCCCCCCCTCCCCCCCCCCACTCCCCTCTCTCCCCCCCCAACCCCCCACTCTCCAACCCCCCACTCCAATCCCCCCCCCCCCCCCCCCCCCCCCCCCCCCCCCCCCCCCCCCCCCCCCCCCCCCCCCCCCCCCCCTCTCTCCCCCCTCCCCCCCCAGTTGCAGTGGACCGGCCCTGAGCCGCTATTGGTGGGCTCCGGGGCTCCTTATTGCTGTGCGGCGGTGACGGCACTATTTGAAGTGTATACGGAGTACTCAGTGATGTGCGGTGTCGGAGCGCAGACAGTGCGGCGTCTGTGTCACTCTCTGTGTCACTCTCTGTAGCCGCCGAGAGCTGTGCAGCCACAGGGGGAGGAGACTCCACACACAGACACTCACACACAGACACAGACAGAGACACAGAGAGACACAGACACCCAGACACAGAGACACAGACACCGAGACACAGAGAGACACAGACACTCAGACACAGAGACACAGACACTGACACACAGAGAGAGACACAGAGAGAGAGACACTGAGACACAGAGACAGACACAGAGAGAGACACAGAGAGACAGACACTGAGAGACAGAGAGACACAGACACTCAGACACAGAGAGACACAGACACTCAGACACAGAGAGACAGACACTGACACACAGAGAGAGACACAGAGAGAGAGACACTGAGACACAGAGACAGACACAGAGAGACAGACACTGAGACACAGAGAGACACAGACACTGAGACAGAGAGACACAGAGAGAGACACAGAGACACAGACACACACAGAGAGACACAGAGAGAGAGACAGACACTGAGACACAGACACACACACACAGAGAGACACAGACACATACGCTCTCTCTCTCTCTCTCTCTTTGCCGTCAAAGATCGAGCAGAGCAGTGGGGAGGAGGAGAGAGGGAGAGGGGAGGAGAGGAGAGAGGGAGAGAGGAGAGGAGAGGAGAGGAGAGAGGGAGAGGAGCGGTGGGGAGCAGTGGAGAAAAGGAGAGAGGGAGTGGGAGAGGAGGAGAGGAGAGGGAGTGGAAGAGAGGAGAGAGGGAGTGGAAGAGAGGAGAGAGGGAGTGGAAGAGAGGAGAGAGGGAGTGGAGAGAGGGAGTGGAGAGAGGAGGAGAGGAGAGGGAGAGAGAGAGGGAGTGGAGGAGAGGAGAGAGGGAGTGGAGAGAGGGAGTGGAGGAGAGGAGAGAGGGAGAGAGAGAGGAGTGACATGAGACAAACCCTCTGCGGATCTAAACACCAGAGCCGCTCCGCTCCGCCGCCGCCCGCGAGCGCCGTCACTCCGACCCTCACGATGCTGAGCGCTCACACCGGACACCTCATACACCCCGAGTACCTGCAGCCCCTCTCCTCCACCCCCCTCAGCCCCATCGAGGTGAGTCTCCCCCCCCCCTCCCCCCCCCCTCCCCACCCCCCCCTCCCCCCCCCCCCTCCCCTCCCGCCTCGGGTGGGGGGGGTTGGGGGTGGGGGGTTGGGGGGGGGGCAGAGGAAAGGGGGTAAAAAAAATAACTGCCTTCACCCCCTCTCCCCCTCTCTCTCTCCCCCTCTCCTCTCTCACCCTCTCCCCCTCCCCTCTCTCTTCTCCCCCTCTCCCCCACCCCTCTCCCCCTCTCTCTTCTCCCCCTCTCCCCCACCCCTCTCCCCCACTCTCTCTCTCCTTCTCTCCCCCTCCCCCTCTCTCTTCTCCCCCTCCCTTCCCCCTCTCCCCCACCCTCTCCCCTTCCCCCCCACCCTCTGCCCCTCCCCCCACCCCTCTCCCCCACCCTCTCCCCCTCTCCCCCACCCTCTCCCCCACCCTCTCCCCTCCCCCTCTCCCCCCCCCACCCCTTCCCCCACCCTCTCCCCCCACCCCCTCTCTCCCCCACCCCTCTCCCCCTCTCCCTCTCCCCCTCTCCCCCACCCCCCACCCTCTCCCCCACCCCCTATCCCCCACCCTCTCCCCCTCTCCCCCTCCCCCCACCCCTCTCCCCCTCCCCCCACCCCTCTCCCCTCTATCTGTCCACACGGTGTTGGATCTGTTTTGTTAACGATACTCTCCTGAAACCAAAGGTTTGGCTTCGAGGTCTCTCAGAGCCATTTCTACCCGAAATGGAGTGGCCTTTGACTTCAAAATAGATCGACTTTCTGGTGGTGGTGACAACAACAACAACAACAACAACAGCTGCATTTTGACACAGCGCCTTATCATCGCGGCTTCGCGACGTCTCAAAGCGCTTCACGGATTGCGCCGTGAAAGCGGAGTGACTTGTCTGATTTTTCGGAGCCAAAGGCTGTGACATTTCTCTCTGTATCTCTCTCTCTCTCTGAGAGCCTATTGTTTTGTGTGGGGGTCTGGGGGGGGGGGGGGGGGGAGTGTGGGGGGGGGATGGCGGGGAGTATGTGGGGGGGGGATGGGGGGAGGAAGGGGATTTAGTTAACTTTGTGCCCCTCAAAGTCTTGGCTTTCCCGACGTGAAAGGCGCTCTGTAAATGGAATCTTGTTGTTGTTGTTGTTGTTGTTGTTTCTCAGAAATAGCACAGACGGGGGGTTATTTATGTATGTGCTCGGCACACGCACACACCGACACTGGCGGATACTGTGACCAACACACGGGGGGTGTGGGGGGGGGGATGGGGGGGGAGTAGTGTTTCAACAGGAATTCATTCAGTTTAGGTCCCGTGTGTTTGTGTACGTGTTTGTGTGTGTGTGTGTCTGTGTGTGTGTGTATGAGTGTGTCTCTGTGTGTGTGTGTGCGTTTCTGTGTGTATGAGTGTGTGTGTGTTTCTTTGTGTGTGTGTGTTTCTGTGTGTGTGTGTATGTGTGTGTGTATGTTTCTGTGTGTATGTTTCTGTGTGTGAGTGTATGAGTGTGTGTATGTTTCTGTGTGCGTGTGTGTGCGTGTGTGTGTGTGTGCGTGTGTGTGTGTGCCTGCCGCATTTCTCTTGCACATTATTTCGCCCCCGAGTTCCTTCAGATCACGTTAACAATAATAATCATCTTTGCGCCTTATGGGCGTCTGTTCTTCGAGACGTCTCAAAGCTCTTTGCGAAACAGACCGTGACGTGGAGCGACTGTGTATGTTGTGGCTTCACCTCCTGTGCAACGGGGCTGTAGCATTGCGTTGGAAACTAAACTACCAAATAGATGTGGAGGTAAAAGTAAGGCAACGGGGCTCCAATCGGGACAATGGGGCTCTGGCCCGCAAAAATACACAGTCACTACACCCTACAGTATATTCTGCGAAGCGCTTTGAGAGGTCTCGAAGACGTCAAATGATTATTGTCGTTATTATTTCCCAATCGTTGGCTCATGGCGTCTATTTAAAGTCACAGCGGGGAACCCAAAAGGTGGAGATGGAATCATTTCGAAGGATTCTTTCATGGCATTTGGTCTCGAAATGACCTCTCGGGGGGTCCCGGTGGGATCCCGAACCGGTTACAAATGCGGGAGGTGTTTCACTGTCACAAGGCATCGCTGTTAACCCTGCACGGTCTGAGGGATTATTTTTGGCTGAAAACAATCCTAATATTAATAAGAATAAGAATAATCCTAATCCACGCATTCGAAACAGTGCCTCATCACGTCTTCGAGACGTCTTGAAGCTCTTCGCAGGACACACTGCAGAGCGTAGTGACTGTGTGCTTTTGCGGGCGGGCGCGGGTGGATGGATGGATGGATGGATTGAGTGACCGAGTATATTCGTGATGAGCGAGGACTTTATTCCGTTCTTCTGTTGGATTTCAGCTGGATGCCAAGAAGAGCCCTTTGGCTCTGTTGGCTCAGACCTGCTCCCAGATCGGCAAGCCGGACTCCCAGTCGTCCTCCAAGCTGAGTTCCGTGACCTCCAGCGGGCTAAGCGAGAAGGAATCCATTCGTTCCTCTGCCCTGAAGCGTGGAGACTCTCCCGTCGACGACAAATCCAGCTTCAAGCCTTACTCCAAAGGGGGAGAGAGCAGGAAGGAGGGCGGTTCCAATGGCGGGGCGGATAAAGTGGGATTCCGTGTGCCTAGCGCCACCTGCCAGCCGTTCCCGGCCCGTCCGAGCTCTCCTCCCTCCATCAGCTCCAGCTCCAGCTCCCCGACCCACAACGACGGCAAAGGCGCCGAGGTTCCTGACAAGAAGGAGCTGGATTCGGGCAAGGCCTGCTCGGAGAGCCCTCCCCACCCCGGCCACAACCGGGTCAACGCCTCGGAGACCGGCCAGCACAGGGACAACCCGTCCGGGGGGGGCAAAGGCGAGGCTCCCGGGCTGGGCTCTGGCCATGTGGCGCCCGTTTCCCCCTACAAACCCGGCCACTCCGTGTTCCCTCTGCCTCCATCGACTATGGGGTACCACGGGTCTATCGTCGGAGCCTACGCCGGTTACCCCTCGCAGTTTGTGACCGGGATAGACCCCAAGTCTGGCTTGGTGGGCAGCCAGTTATCGGGCACTTTGGGTTGCGGCTTGACCGGGAAACCAGCTAACACCAGCCCCCTGACTGGAGCATCTCCTCCGTCTTTCATGCAAGGACTGTGTCGGGATCCTTATTGCCTGACCTACCACAACAGCCCTCACCTCGGCAGCAACGCATGTTCCTCCTGCATCCACGACCCTTCGACGTTAAAGTCCGGATACCCCCTGGTCTACCCATCGCACCCGTTCCATTCAGTGCACTCGTCCGCCCTCTCTACCAGCGCTCACCCCTTGTACACCTATGGCTTCATGATCCCAAACGACCCCATCCCTCATATATGCAACTGGGTTTCTGCGACCGGACCTTGCGATAAGCGCTTTTCCTCCTCCGAAGAACTGCTCAACCACCTCCGCACGCACACTACGCTTCCCGGGGTGGATAAGCTGCTGGCCGGGTACCCTGCCTCCAGCCTGGCCAGCGCCACAAGCTGCCATCTCCATCTCCCTCAAGGGGCCCCAGGAAGTCCTAATGCTTTGCCCGGATCTCTGTCCTTGAGGAGCCCGCATAGCCTTGGGCTAAACAGATACCAACCCTACAGCAAAAGCCATTTGCCGGGTCACGGTGCACCCCCAGGGCTCAATGGCCTCTCTATGCCAAACGCGGGACCTTACTATTCGCCCTACGCACTCTACGGACAGAGGCTGACATCGGGATCTGCCCTCGGATATCAGTGACAAGACAGCTCGCAGTTTGACCACAATGGGGACTGACCCCCTTATTTATTTACTGTATGTTAGCTGAAAGCATTATCCCACAACTCAAGCTCTAGGTATGCAGCGCAAATGTATCTCGAAATAACTTTTCTTCCTTTTCGACATTTTCTTTTTTTTAAGGTTAACTCTTTTATTTAAATGTTTTCTTCTCTCTCTCTCTCTCTCTCTCTCTCTCTGGGGGCGGGGGGGAAGGTTGGGGGGGGAGAAGTGGGGGGGCGCGCGGGGGGAGAGGGGGGAAGGGGGAAATAACGATCTGCATGCATCTTACTCCATCATTTGGCGTATGGTTTGAGATTTCGCTTATTTTTAATTTGTACAACGGAAAGAGATGTAATATTTTTTGTATTATATTTGAGGAAACCTGATGGCAGTCCTATCCAAATGGGAGGTCTTATTTTGTTATTAAATGAGAACTTGATTATATTTACATTTTTGTGCCTTGTCCCCATAATTCGTGCCGCCGCTGTTTGACGTTTCCAAGGGGGCGAAGCCTCAGGCGAGTTTCCTTACTCCGCACTCTGTTTAATCGCCCGCAAAGGTGGCGTTGTCGCTCAAAAACCGAACCCGATTTGCTCGCTCAAGCCGCGGCCGTCGGTGTGGGGGGACGCTGCTGGCCGCCGCGTTTCGCCTGCCCACAAAACACACAGTCACTACGCTTTACAGTCTATTCCTGGGAAGGGCTTTGAGACACCCCAACGATGTGATACAAGTGCGATATCAAATGCAAGGATTGTTATAGCGACGAGTTGGCTGGTGAGTGAGAGAGGGAGTGAGTGAGAGAGGGAGTGAGTGCGTGAGGGAGTGCGTGAGGGAGTGCGTGAGGGAGTGCGTGAGGGAGTGCGTGAGGGAGTGAGAGGGAGTGAGTGAGTGACGCACAAATGTGAAGGAAAAAATACATTGTCTCTCGCGCCCTCTGGTGGGAGACTAAAGGCAGAATGAAGCCGATTATCGACCACAAAATATACAGTCACTACACTTTGCAGCCTATCCTGTGAAGGCTTGAGAAGGCGTTGAATCAGACGCAAGGATTATTATTCTTACTATGCGGTTCTTTGTGCTCAAAAGGCTGCGATCGAGGGGATTTAACCGCCGCACCACACCTTTTCCTCGGGCAAATCAGACAGAATTGACCTGTTTTTTTTTGCTGGATCAAGTTTTTTAGGTTGGGTAAAGTTGTGGTTTATCCCTGAGTTGGTTGGGTGGGAGGGAGGGGTGGGGGGGGGGATTGATTTCCCGGTAGCTCGGCGGTTAGAGCTCTCGCAAGCTAGGGAGGACCCAGGTTCGATTCCCGCCCAACCTCGGGCGTAACCTCGGGCGAGTTTCCTTACTCCAGACCCCCGATATTGATCCCTCAAGAGAAAGAAAACACTAATAATTTGGTGGCTTGAATCCACGACCGGTTGTGGGGACGCTGCTGTGCGCAATTGGCCCGCCGCGTTTCACCCGCAAATATATACAGTCACTACACTTTGCAGAGTTTCCTGTGAAGCGCTTTGAGATGTCCCGAAGGTCCAAAGATTATTATTATTATAATAATAATAGAAAGAGGGAGAGGCCCAATCGAGCTTTTCCATTTGAAATACAAATATTTTTTGAAAAGGCCGTCTTGATTCTAAATATATATATATATATAGATAGATATAAATATATATAAATCTAGCTTTGTGCTTTGACGGTGTGCTTTGAAACCTGTCCTGCTCTGCGGCTGTACGCGTAAACCCTCAGCAATTAACAATACTCTGGCGATAATATATTTACTAGTCGCGGGAGAGTTGTTTCAGGACGTCTCGTTGCCTTTGGGGACGTTTGTCACAGTTGTTTTCGGCCTCTCACCTCCTCTCGCAGGCCACGTTCCCAACGTGAACTGGAATTATCGTCGGGAAACAATGATAACGGCTGGATTTTGAAAGATCTTTTGTCTCCCTCTATCCCTCCGGCTTGCCCCCCCCCCCACCCCCCCACCCCACCAGCCCCCCACTTCCTTCCACATATTCAGATCGCTACGGGCTACGTCCACCCTGTTATGGCCGTTCTGCTCTCGTACCCGCAATGTTCTCGATCCAGAGACATGTAGGTGATAATAATAATGGTCCTTGCATTTGATATATCGCCTTATCGCGCCTACGAGACGTCTTGAAGTACTTCACAGGATATACTGCAAAGGGGAACAGAGGCGTGTGTGTGCGCGCGCGCGTGTGCGTGAAGTAAGGAAACTTATCCAATGTTTCGCCCTGACCTGACCTGACCCGCCCGGGAATCGAACCCGGGTCCTCTCGCTTGCGAGGCCGAAGAGGGCTCTAACCCCTGAGCTACAGGACTCCGGAGAGGGAGATGTCTTAACGTTTGCCAAAAGCTTCTCGTTTGTGTTGCTGTGGCCCGAACCGCGTGAATTGGTGGACTAATTTGCAGACGAGACGTGCCATCGGAGCAGCTTGGAGGGCGACCGGAACTGTGTGCTTTTTGTGCGCGAGTTGGGATTAAAATCGTCTTCACAACGGCCGCAGATCTTCACCTGGAAACCGAACCGAGCCACGCTGCGCCAAGCGGACTGTAAAGCCAGACCTCAACCGATTCTCACGAGTAAAACCAGACGCCAGATTTTGAGCCAACGAGACCAGGTACATCTACTTTGTAATTCACAAAACGTGCAGCTGCGAAGTATGTTTAATGTTTTTTTATCCGACGCTATTCTGCTCCAGTCTGGGTCGCAGATTGGCGACAACACCGATACGTCTCTTCACAGCTTTCCGACAAGGCTTTTTAAAGCAGATCGACAACGACGGTCACGTTTTGCATCGCGCCCTTCACGTCCCGTAAGCGCAGGACAGTCAGTGAGGTGTCGTCTCAAAGCGCTTCACAGAATACACTGTAAAGTGAATCGACTGCGCGTTCTGTGGGTGAAACTCAACGTTACGTTTTAACGTATTTTAACACGTTTGTCTTAAAACTTTCTGTCGAAGCTGAGCTGCTGTACGAATTCGGGGCGAAACAAATCTTGGGTCTTTTCTTTTAGACCAGATGAGAAAACCTCGTTACAGCGACGCACTTCTCTTGCTCCCGACACATTTAAAACGGAATGGTCTTTAACTACCCGGACGCCGCCTTTGCTACGGAGGAATGAATCATTCATATCTGAATCTGTCGGGTCTGTAAATCTGGAAGCATAAAACTTCTAACGTCACGTTTGAAAAGGGTTTGGCACCGTTCATTTCCGCCCGAGCAGTTTTTTTTATAACGAATAATAACTCTTGCATTTGATACAGAGCCTCATCGTGTTGTTGAGAAGCCTCGAGGCCCTTCGCGGGATGTACTGTAAAGTGCAGTGACCGTGCATTTTGTTGGGCAAAGTACGGCAGTCAGTCGCGCACGGCGACGTCCCGCAAATAGCCCTGGAGTTATTGGACCAAATGTTATCGTTGACCAGACTCGCGGGAGAGAGAAAGTCACTTCTCTTCTCAAATGGGATCTTTAACATCCAACTGACCCAGGCATCTCAACCGAAGGACATCACCTTCGACAACACCACACTCACACCCCCACCCCACCGCCCCCCCCCCCAGCACTGCATTGGAGCATCATCTTAGACTATGCGATTCCAAGTCCTGACTTGAGGCTTGAACCCCAAAAACCTTCTGACTCAGAGGCGAGAGAGAGAGAGAGAGAGAGAGAGAGTGCTACCACTGAGCCAGGCTGACACACAAACTATTTCCCCTGGAAAGCGATCCATCAATCAACGAACAACCAGGTCCCTACTTACTCCCGGGTAAAGCAGAGGCGTGTGGAGTGCGGAAATTTGCCCGAGGTTTTGCTCTGCCCGGGAATCGAACCCGGGTCTTCTCGCTCTAACCACTTTGGGGACATTTTTGCAGTCGTAACATGGGACATTTTTGAGACCTCGAGTTAACTTCCAGTGCAGAGGAAATGATTAAGGCTGTCCATATCTTGGGTTCTTTCAACAATAATTATAATAATTGCATTTGACATAGCGCCTGATCACGTCGAGACGTCTAACAGAACGTACCGTCAAGTGAATTGACTGCACTTCGCAGCGCAAAATGTGGCATCGCACTATGCAACCGTTGTATTTTGAAGACCCCTATCAAGTCGCCACTTAACCTCGCGTCAGCTTCAATGAGCGACGAAATCATTTGAGCAGTCCCATACAAGTCCAAATTCCGGCAGAGGTTTGACGAAAGATCGCCTCTCCAAACGAAAGCATCGCTGCGGAACGTTTCGAAGCCAAGCGAGCGGCGGCACCCCACCAGAACGCAGACCCAACTTGGACCCAACACGTGCTATCGAACACAATGCACTCATTACGCGCTCACAGATGAATGTGGAATGTTTTAACCGAGTGAAAACGCATCCGCTGAACTCTCGCGTCCCCGGATACAAAGTCGTAGCCGCGAATCTATCTGAACGAAAACCTATTTCAGCTCCATCTTAAAACGAGCTCTATATTTATGATTATTATAATAATAGTAGTAATAATAATAAGGCTTCCATTTGCTGCAACGCCTTGTCACATCTTTGGGACGTCTCAACGCACTCGGCGGAAAATACTAAAGTGTAGTATATTTCGTGGGCGAACCGCGGCAGCCGATCGCGCCCAGCAGCGTCCCCCCCACAAACAGCCGTGGATTTACGAAGGCGTTCGCGCTTAAAGCGACGTACGATTTCCTCTGAGTACAGCGCAATGGCAATTTGCCGAATGGAGCAATTGCTGGGAGGCGTGTGCCGAGATCTCGGGCGATTGCAACCGCCAAGACCTGAAATTCGTTCATAAATCTGTCGACGCGATACGTGAATTTTACCAGTTTGTGCAAATGCCAATTGTTTAGTCTAAGTGGCGACTTCTAGTCCCTCTGTGATTTACTTCGTTCGCTAACCTCAATGTTCGAGAGCTGAGTATTGTGTTGGTATCTTCCATCTGCTCACTCTTTAAACATCAGGAATGTATATTCATTTGCTCGTAACTCTTCCAGATACGACTCAAACTGGATTTCTCCTCTCTCTTTCTCTCTCTCTCTCTCCCCCACCCGTCTCAAAGGAATGTGCAGCGGTACAAACAGTCGGAAGGAATGTTATTGACTAAACAAAATGATGGGTGATCGAATCCTTCTGTTTGCAGTCAAACTCGTAGGAGTATTCCCCATTTCTAATCGGTCGGTCACCCAATCCACCAACAGTCGTGGGTCGAGTGACCGAATTATTATTATTATTTGTTTTAAGAGATTAATAAATCTGCCATCGACTCAAAAGATGGCAGAGCAAACAGTGAAGCAGTGAGTCAACCTATTGATCTGACTGGTAGAGCAAGTTTCCTTACTCCCCCACCACACCCACCCCCCCCCCCCCCCCCCACACACACACAACACACGCGCGCCTCTGTTTATCCGCAGTCAGTAGGAACCCGGTTGTTGGTCAATTGTTGGATCGCTTTCTCGGGGGAAATAATTCCTTCCAAAAAAAAATGAGAATCATCAATAAATAATTGGGTCACTCAACCCACGGCTGTTTGTGGGGGACGGGGTTTAGTGTGTGTGTGATGGGGAGCCAGTGGGGGCTGGCGAGGGCTGGGGTGATGGGGGGACGGGGGTTAGTGTGTGTGAGGGGAGCCAGTGGGGGCTGGCGAGGGCTGGGGTGATGGGGGACGGGGGTTAGTGTGTGAGGGGGAGCCAGTGGGGGCTGGCGAGGGCTGGGGTGATGGGGGACGGGGTTTAGTGTGTGTGAGGGGGAGCCAGTGGGGGCTGGCGAGGGCTGGGGTGATGGGGGACGGGGTTAGTGTGTGAGGGGAGCCAGTGGGGCTGGCGAGGGCTGGGGTGATGGGGACGGGGTCAGTGTGTGTGAGGGGGAGCCAGTGGGGGCTGGCGAGGGCTGGGGTGATGGGGGGACGGGGGTTAGTGTGTGTGAGGGGGAGCCAGTGGGGGCTGGCGAGGGCTGGGGTGATGGGGGGACGGGGTTTAGTACGGATGAGTAATGCGGGAGTGGGGGAGCAATGTGGTGGAGGTGTCTTTCAGGAGAGATTCTTTCCAACCCTGAAGGCGACGGTCAGGGCTACACTGTGCTGTGGCTCAACTGTGTGAGCTCTTGCTGCTAATTACCGGCCCAGGAAGCTCCGTGTGTTAAAAACTCCTGCTTTAAGTTCCGCAGAGAAGCGGAGCTTTAGACGGCTCAAAAAAAAGAACCCTACACATATAGGAAACCATCCCGCGAGGTCGAGTTAATCGCGGCAACTGGCAGTCTCTACCTACTAAAGCCGGATACTTATTTGCATCTGAGGCTCTGTATTTGTTTCAATGAACAGCTCTTTCATGTATTCTGTAGGTACAAATGAAGCTGTCGAGCCTGATCAAGCACTTGACGTGACAGTCGGTGGGAGTCAGGACCCATTGAACAGAGGGTTCTTGTGTGTCACAGCTGGCTGACACATCCCATAATACACAGATTGATGACTCTGAAAGTGGATCCAGGACATTTTGCAGGTCTATTTTGGGTGAAAACATTTCTTGAAAGATCTTGAAAGGAACTGGCAGTTAGCGGTGGACATGATTAATGACTTGGCTTGATCGGATGGAGCTCTCCCAGTGCCAACAATCTCTTAACAGGCTCAAACATGTTAGCCCTTGTTTTTCCCGGAAACAGCGTGAAGGACAGGCTTGCATATGGAAAAGCTTAAAAATAAATTACAGCTAAAGAGGAGGGGAGCGTTGTGCAGTCAGTCGGAGAGGCTATAGATCTCAGCGCGAGCTAAAAAGAGAGAGAGAGGAGGGGGAGGGGAGGGGAGGGTCAATGTGATTTCAGGAGTAAAGAATTTTTCCGGGAACTTGTAAAAGACCTGATTCAGGACGGCGATCAGATTTGCTGGAGAAAAAAAACAGGTTTAGGGCCAGCTCTCTCGTGTCAGCTCGACTCACCGTCATAATGATAATAATCCTGGCGTCTGACACAGCGCCTGATCGCGTCTTCGAGACGGCTCACAGCGCTTCGCGGGACACGCTGCGAAGCGAATCGACTGTGTGTGTCGTGGGCGAAAGGCGGCAGCCAATTGCGCACAGCGACGTCCCCACAAATGATTGGGGTTTTTTTTAAACTTGGAAGGGAATTTTATAATAATAAATAATAATAATAATAGCGCTTTTCACGTCTTCTAGACCCCCAAAAAGCAACCCATCAATCGACTAACAACCAGGTTCCTACTGACCGCTGGTGAACAGAGGAGTGTGGAGTAAGGAAAGTTGATTAAAGTTTTGTCCTGCCCGGGAATCGAACCCGGATCCTCTCGCTTGTGATGCAAGTGCTCGAACCGCTGAGCTTCACAGGACTCCACAAACAGGTTTGCCTCCACTTGCTCCGGTTTTCCTGCCAAGTCAACAACTTGTGACACGTAGAGTATATTTATTACAGGAACGACAACCTGTTAAAAGATTTATCCTTTATCTACTTTCCAAAAATGCTGCGCGAAAACAAACAAAAGAAAGTAAATCCTTTCGGACTTAACACTCCGAAACCTGTTCGTAGAGGCAAGAGGTTGACGGGAAATTTTCTCCTGAGGAAGAGGGCTCAAGTCGCAAAGTGCGGCTGAAACCCACGACCGTCTGGTCTCGGTGTGAGAGAGAGAGAGAGAGTAACTCGCTGAGCCCGACTGAGACATATTTATTGCTATCAATGATTAGCATTCCAGCAAGTGGAGCATATTCACAGACAGGAAGCACGTTCAGTGATGCACAGCAAAGTAAACCCCTTTCCGCAGCCAAAAAAAATTGAAGGCTTCGAGGAGCGCTTACGCAGACAGAGACAGCGCTGCGAAGGTGGGATACTTTCTCTGTGTGAAAGTAAGTCATCAGTGAATAATGAGCTATTAAACCGATCTGTTGAGAGCAACAAATAACACATTAGCATCTGAAAAAAAGGGGAATGGAGACATCAATAAGCTGCTGTGGGAGCATATTCCCGGGCAGACAGGCGGAAGTATTTCCAGTGAGATGTATGTCTCTCCGAGCAGAAAGGCTCTGAAAACCTAATTGAACGTCCCCAGTCTGACACCTGTTTCAGGTGCCACTTCCAGCAATAACCTTTCCCATCGCTTTGTACGTGCAGTCTTTGTATTTGTGGAGTCTTTGTATTTGTAGCTCAGGGGTCCGAGCCCTCGCCTGGCGAGCGAGAGGACCCCCGGGGTTCGATTCCCGGGCGGGTCAGGTCAGGGCGAAACGTTGGGCAAGTTTCCTTACTCCCCCCACACACACCTCTGCTGAACACTTAATCGAGGTACCAGAGGGGCGTTGGCTCCTGTTGGATTATAACCAGGTTCTTCAAAGGGTTGGAGGACGAGAGGAGGAAAGGGAAGAAAAGGGAGGAACAGAGTTCACAGTTGCTGCCCGCAGGAAATTATAGAAACACCAAAAAACAGGAGGAGGCCATTCAGCCCGGCGAGCCTGTTCCTCCATTTCATGGCTGATCTGTAGAGAAAGAGTTCGCCATTTCTGTCTTGGGGCTAAAACGTGTCTTTATCTTCCATATTTCCCCGCAAACAATTTTGGACCACTGGGCGCCCTCAGCACGACAGCATCCACAGACACCGCAGCGAGGGAAAGCAGAAGGAAATCCAATACTCCGTGGGTTCGGGAAGAGGCGGTGGGAGGAGAGTTATGAGCAAACCACAGCCACCTCACATTCCTCCAAGTCCAGCGCCCATTAAATGGTCTGTTAATAGGCCACTTCCAGTAGCTCAGTGGTTAGAGCCCTCGCCTCGCAAGCGAGAGGAACCGGGTTCGATTCCCGGGAAGGGCGAAATGTCAGGCAAGTTTCCGTACTCCACACACACGCACACACACACTCGCACACGCACACACCACACGCCTCTGTTTACCCAGTAGCAGCCCCCGGGTTGTTAGTCGATCGCTTTTCCGGGGATAACAACCCCTCGAAGAAAAAAAAATTGGTCACTGAATCCGTGACTGTACGTGCGGACACCGCTGTGCGCAATTGGCCGCTGCGTTTCGCCCACAAAATACACAGTCAAAGGAAAAGTTCCTACTGACTGCCGGTAAACAAAGGCTGTGTGTGTGTGTGTGTGTGTGGGTGGGGGGTGGGGTGGGGGAGGGTAAGGAAACTTGCCCAACGTTTCGCCCTGATCTGACCCGCCCGGGACTCAAACCCGGGTCCTCTCTCGCTTGCGAGGCGAGGGCTCTAACCCCCCCCGAGCCACAGGGAACTCCAGGAATCGAAACGGTCTCTGTTAATACCAGTACAGCGAGTCGGAAATAAGTCCCGAAAGGCACGAAAGTCGACTGTATTTTACATTTTTTTTTACCCTCCCGTTCGACTGACGCAGACGGGAAACCAGAACCCAGTTTAACTCGGGACATCCATCTTGTGGGCAGCGCTGTGACCTCTCACTTCACTTCACCATTTATTCCTCGGCTGTTTGCAACGTGGAATGTTAAAACATTCCCCAAACTCCGCAAACTGGGGCCCTAGCTATTCCCCCACCCCCCCCCCCCCCCCCCCGGGCCAGGCCGGTTGCAAAAGATGATTTATGGTGTGTGCGCGCACTTCAGATACAAAAACACGGCTCTTAATGTCTCTCGACCACACATCATCTGCAGGTTCAAAGTCAATCTGGATCATATTTTAAGTCTGTAACGTTAAACAAAGTCTCCAGTTGCTCTGCAGTTTTGTCCGACAGCTGGTCCTTAAAGAGTGACCAGAGCCCTTCATGTTGTCAGGGAGTGATTAATGACCAACTGCCTCGGAATTGGCTTTATACTCAACTCCGCATTGTTTGCGCTGACAGTTAATGAGGTTAGACATACTTTTAAGCAGCACTTTATTAAGGTGGTCGTTTATCTTGACTGTATTTCAGCCCACGCCAAAAAGCAAGAGGAGGGGGGGGAGGGAGGGGGAGAGAAGGGGGGAGGGGAGGGGGCTGGGGGTTGGAAAGAGTGCATGGTTTCCTGACAGACAATAAATTTTTTTTAAAAAAAAACCATTGTGGGGTTACTCGTTGAAATGTTCGGGCCTTTAAACCTCACCCCCACCCCCGTCGCTCACACACATGCCGGTCGCTCACTCGACGAGAAACTGGGGGGGGGGACAAATGGCGCGACGAGGATCAATCAACGTTACGTCACTGAAGACCTCTCCGCCTGCGGCTCGTTAATGCCCCAACAATCACTGCGGCCGTTTAAGCCGTTGTTAATGATTGAAGCAAAGTTACACTAAGCGGCGGAGCTGACCTCAGCCATGAGCCATGATGGTCTACAGTGTAGACTTCCCGTGTAGCCCCCTCTCCGGCCCTCCACCCCCTCCTGATCCCAACCCCCAGCTCGGGTCCAATCCCCTGACGGTCCGGCGGCTTGGGACATTCTCCCGACGTGAAAAGCCCCGCGTAAGCATCACGTGTTGTTGTAGCCGGGGTCCCAGGGTTGGGCCGTGTAAGAAACAGCTCCACATTATAAAGGAAAGCCGGTCACGCGGGTATTCTGGAAAGGAGGAGATCAAATTGGCCGAAGGGGCCTTTTTCGACCACAAAATATACAGCCAATCCACTTCACAGTATCTCCTGTGAAGCGCTTTGAGACGACTCAAAGAGGTGATGAGATGTTATATTAAAGACAAGGATTATTATTATTATTATTATTATTATTATTATTTGACCACAATCTGTCTCACGATGATGTGGAGTTTGTGGAGAGGGAGCGGGTGGGCCCGGGTGAAATGGAGGTGGGGGTGGGGGTGGGGGTGGGCGGGGGGAGCGCGGGTGAAATCGTGCTGAGGGGGCCACCGTCAGTCGGACCACCCTGACTCGAACAACACATTCTGCTCTGCCTCCAGACAGCACTTTAAACACGTTCACCGGTTTAATCCTTCTGCGGCTCTCTTGGGGCGAATGGTTCCTAACCTACGGGTAGACGTGGAGTGAAGGTGACACTTGCAGACACCGGATCACATTCTCATGTCAGGAAAATTCATGTTTCTCAAACTCTGGGTAACGCCAGGAGAGAGGCGGGGGGGAAAGGGGGGGGAAAGGGGAAGGGGCACAAGATCAGAAAAATAATCACATTTCAAAGACCACAATTAAATCTGTCAGGTCATGTATAATGTGAATTTAACACAGCGGGGAAAATATCCCGCCCGCTGTTTTTAAGCCCGGATCACCTGTTTTGCCACAATTCCGCGCTCGCCGACCAGAAATGTTCACTTCAAAGGCCCCGGTGACGAATGGGTTGGGAATTCCTGGCCGGCGAACCCAACCAGCAAACTTCAAAGGTGGTGCAAGGATTGCGGGGCGATCGGAAGCGATTGTGTGAAGCTTTTGTTGTCGAGCGATTCGATTCCCGGGAAAGTTTCCCCCCCCACACACACTCTCACACACACTCTCTCACACACACACACGCACACGCGCCTCTGTTTACCAGCGGTCGGTAGGAACCCGGTTGTTAGTCGATTGGCGGATGGCTTTTCCTGGGGGTAATAACCCCTTCAAAATAATAATAATGATAATAATTTGGTCGCTCAGTCCACGCCTGTTTGGGGGACGCTGCTGTGCGGCGTACAGGACTGGAAAAGTCTGACTGATGGATTAACTCAGGCTTGTGAATCAACATGTGTTCTGCGTCTTATTTAAAAGCCCCCCCCCCACCCCGGAAAAAAAAATAAGGATTCCAGCCTCCGCGAAGGATCTGACGATGATACCAACAATCCGGCGTCTTATCACCTCGGAAGGAAGTGCTTCACTGCCTCTATGGTGTAATAGTGACTGTGTATTGGTAGGCGAACGGGGCAGCCCAATTGTGCCCAGCAAACCCCACAAATGATTGATTTTTCCGGGGGGGGGTAGCGATGCGGGACCTTTTAAACCTCGGTTTAACGTTTCATTCGAAGGACGGCGTCTCCGAATAATGCCACACACACCCCACCCCCGCCCCAGCACTGCCCGTTGGGGATTCGACTAAGCCCATGAGAGTTCAAGCCCCACAAACCTTCTGAGTCAGAGGCGAGAGCGTCATCACTGAGCCAAACTGACACACACACACACACAAGAACGTCACCGGGCGGCGATTTGAGCGGAAATGTCCCAGATTTCACTGGAAGCCATGAAAGAGCGGCTTGAACAGGACCCCTCCGCCACCTGATGCCCTCCGCCCCAATCGCCCCGTTCCTAAAGACATCGGATTCCAGTCAGGAGCTTGAAATTGCTGAGAGGCCCCTGTGAGATAAAGAAAGTCACCGAAGCAGCTTAATGGGTTGTCCTCCTTCTGTTCCTACATTCACTGAGAGCCGCAAAGGCCTGTGATTGACTTCTCAATCCCCCCCACCACCCACCCCCGACTGGCGACAGGGAATGAGTGACTCCTGCTGGAACGTGTGCTTGTTTGGACGTCGCAGAATAAGGCTCGACTGTCGTTCCCATCCCAACACCCTCATAGGCTCTTGGAGTTTTGTCAAATTGACGCACTAATAACTTTCGGAAGGGACGTCGGATATATATTTGTAATGGGAATGCTTCCAAGGCTATGGGGTAAGAGCCGAGGAGTCAGACGAGTGAGATAGCTCTCCTGAAGAGCCAGCACAGGCGCGATGGGCCGAATGGCCTTCTTCTTACACCCCGTGGCTCAGGGGTTAGAGCCCTCGCCTCGCACGCGAGAGGACCCGGGTTCAATTCCCGGGCGGGTCAGGTCAGGGCGAAATGTTGGGCAAGTTTCCTTACTCCGCACACACACACAGACACACACACTCGCCTCTGTTTACCATCAGTCAATAGGAATCCGGGGTTAATAATCCCTTGAAAATAACTAAAATAATAATTTGGTCACTTCAACCCACAGCTGTTTGTGGGGGACGCTGCTGTGCGCAATCGGCTGCCGCGTTTCGCCCACAAAACGCACAGTCACTCCACTTTACTGTGTATCCTATGAAGCGCTTTGAGACGTCTCGAAGACGTGATCAGGCGCTGTGTCAAATGCATATCATTATTTACATTCTATGATTCCGGGTCACACCTTCACACCTCTCTCGAGCCCTCAAGGGACGCGGAGACAATTATAACCCGATCTGCGCCCTTGACTGAGATGGGAAACTTGGCAACGGACTGGAAGGACGTGGGAGACTCATCCGCGGACGGGGCAAACAGAGGCGGAACGCTGAGCTTTCGCACCGGGACCGAGCGGGGCTGGCGACGGAAAGTCCGGCCGCACACGGTCACGCCGTCCCGCCAGCGAGCTTGACAGCAGCGCGGCATAAAAATACGGCGCGGCGGACGCAGAGAGGGCGAAAGGCACCCGATTTCGGGTGATCGACGCCACAGTACAACAGCAGCCGACTTGCGTTTCTTCCCATAGCGCCCGTCACCCCCATTTACCAACCAAACAGTCGCAGAAAAACGAACGACTTCATATAAGGGGCTGCGGTTTTCCGCACCGGGTGTATACCCGCAAGGACCGGTTTCGATGACTGTAGGGAATCAGTTCCGCCCTCGACTGCAGCGTACATTTATAGTGTCTGAGTGGAGGGTCACTGCCATCCTGTGGCCGAAGCGGTAATAGACTAATAAAACAATATACGGGGGCGACCGAGAACAAGAATAGTTTGACCCGGCGCCTTATCACGTCTTCCGGGGGCAACTGCTTCACGGGATACGCTGTAAAGCGTAGTGACCGTGTGTGTTTTGCGGGCCCATCGCGGCAGCCAATTGCGCGCAGCGACGTCCCCACAAACAGCCGTGGGTCGAACGACCCAATTATTATTTTTCGAAGGGACTACTACCCCCGGAAAAGCGATCCGTGAATCGACTGACAACCGGGTTCCTGCTGACTGCCGGTCAACAGAGGCGTTCGCGTGTGCGTTCGCGTGTGCGTGTGGAGTGGTTAGAAGGAAACTTGCCCTGACCTGACCCGCCCGGGAATCGAACCCTGGTTCCTCTCTCGCTTGCGAGGCGAGGGCTCTAACCCCCCCCCCCCCCCACCCCCGCCCGAGCCCCAGCCACGTCCGAAAAAGCTCGTGGCTATCGCCCCGCCGTCTAAAAGAAAAATCACTGGGACGCCGCGACGGCGTCAGAAAACATTTCGGTCAACCGCGGACATCTTTAATCAGGTCCCCGCGGCAGAGGAGGGTTTGAGTCCCACCGCCACAACAACAACGACTTGTACGGCGCCCTCCGCGCAGGTTTAGCGGCCTCGGAGCGCTTAGTCCCCGCTGCGGGCCGGGCTCAATCTGTCGAGGCGAGCGAGTCTCCCTTCCAGAGCGAGTATCTGGGCTGTCCGCCGCCGGATATATTCTTCCTGCTCCACGCTCGCCTCCCGTAGAACCCGGGTCAGTCCAGCCACCTCCTCCTGCCCTCGAGCCACCTGCCAAACCAACGTGTGAGAGGCCACGAGCCATTTGGGGTCGCTCAGTCCCACCCCGCTGTTTGCGGGGTGTGGGGGGGGGGGGGTGGGGAAAGGGAAGGGGGTGGGGGGGGGGGTGGATGTCGCTGTGCGCAATTAGCTGCCGCGTTTCGCCCCCGCGGGGTTCACGGTCACTACGCTTTAGGGCGTGTAGTTTGGGGTCAACAGTCACTGCGCCTAAAAGTACCGCGGAAAGCGGAACTTTTTTGCCCGCAAACCCCACAGTCACTACACTTTCTAACGCTGCGATTGTCACAGTATGTTACTGGAATAATATATATTTATGACTCGTACCGTTATTATTGTGATACCGTTGACCTTGTTACTCACCTCTCGGATCTTCCGAGCCATGGTTTCCGTGTCCCCGCGAACCTCGACCGCCCTCAGCTCCGAGATCACGGCCTGGATCTCCCTCATGGCCTCCTCCATCGACCCTGAGCGGCAGACGTTAAACATGGGCGTCCGGGTGTGTGTGTGTGTGTGTGTGGGGGGTGCGGGGGGGAAGGGGGGGCTTCTCGCCGGGCGCAAATGGCTGCCGCGTTTCGCCCACAAAACACACAGTCGCTGCACTTTACCGTCTGCCCCGTGAGGCGCTCGGAGACGTCTCGAAGACGTGATCGGGCGCTGTGTGGAACGCAAGAATTGTTGTCATTATTATTATTATTATTATGATGATGGCCTCCCACTCACTGTTGGTCTCCGCCACGACTCTCGAGGCCTCGCCCACGTCCCTCTGGGCCTCTCGGATCTTGTCGGAGACGGAGGCGCACGCCCTCCCGGCGGAGACCATGGGATCGGCCCCCAGGCTCGGGACCCGGGTCCTCAGGATGGTCAGGTTGAGGGGGAGCCAGCTCTGCCCTCGGGCCACCTGCAGCTCCCGTGCGGCCTACGGAGACAGCGGGAACGGAAGGGGTGGGGGATGTTTTGGTGCTCTCTCTCACTCTCTCTCTCTCTCTCGCTCGCGCTCTCTCTCTCGCTCGCGCTCTCTCTCTCGCTCGCGCTCTCTCTCTCGCTCGCGCTCTCTCTCTCGCTCGCGCGCTCTCTCTCTCTCGCTCGCGCTCTCTCTCTCGCTCTCTCTCTCTCGCTCGCGCTCTCTCTCTCGCTCGCGCTCTCTCTCGCTCGCGCTCTCTCTCTCTCGCTCGCGCTCTCTCTCTCGCTCGCGCTCTCTCTCTCTCTCTCTCGCTCGCGCTCTCTCTCTCTCGCTCGCGCGCTCTCTCTCGCTCGCGCGCTCTCTCTCTCTCTGACCCAAACGAATGCGTGCGCTCAAGCCACGGCCGGCTGCAGGATAAGTCTCGATAATTAACCCCCTCCGCCAGAAGTGGGGCTCGAACCCACAATCATCGGCCCCCGCGCCCCCCCCCCTCCCCCACACCCGCTCCCCACCGCCGGGATTACCTGCAGGACGCCGGTGGCCTGGGCGTTGAGGCTGGCGGCCGTGTCCGAGGTGGGGGCCGTGGTGAGGGCGGTGGCCGCGAGGCGCTGCCGTAGCCGGTCGGATTCCGCCGCGCAGAGCCGGCTGAGCGCGGAGACCGTCTCCGCCAGAGAGAGAGCGCGGCGGGAGGTCACTCCAGCCCCTGCCACACACACACACACAGAGAGGGGTCACTACCCCCGTAACCCGGTCACTCTCCCCCCCCTCCCCCCCGTAACCCGGTCACTCTCCCCCCCACTCACTCCCCCCCCCCCCGTAAACCGGTCACTCTCCCCCCGTAACCCGGTCACTCTCCCCCGTAACCCGATCACTCTCCCCCAAACCGGTCCTCCCACCCGTTAACCCGGTCACTCTCCCCCGTAACCGATCCTCTCCCCGTTACCCGGTCACTCTCCCCCCGTAACCCGGTAACTCTCCCCTCGTAACCCGGTCACTCTCCCACCCCGTAACCCGGTCACTCTCCCCCCGTAATCCGGTCACTCTCCCCCGGTAGCCCGGTAACTCCCCCCGTAACCCGGTCACTCTCCCCCCATAACCCGGTCACTCTCCCCCCATAACCCGGTCACTCTCCCCCCCGTAACCCGGTCACTCTCCCCCCATAACCCGGTCACTCTCCCCCCCGTAACCCGGTCACTCAGGTCGGGGGTACCTGCGACACTTTGCTGGAATGTCCCGAGGGCTCGCAGTGTGCTCCTGGCATCGGATTCCGCTGACCGGGCTCGGCCCTCGACCAGCCCCCGCCTGGCCGCCAGGACCCCCGCCTCGCGGACCAACCCCCCCACCGTGGCCTCGGGCTCCGACACCTCCCCATCCAGCGCCCCCAGCCTTCCGGTGAGTTTCGACACGTCCCCCCGCAGGGCGAGCAGTTCCTCCAACCGAGACTGCGTCTGTGGGGTGGGGGCGGAGGGGGGGACAGGTCACAGAGACGACAGTGTTTCTAAGAGTGGGGTTGATCAGGGCTATGGGGAGAGCGCGGGGGAGTGGGGTTGATCAGGGCTATGGGGGGAGAGCGGGGGAGTGGGGTTGATCAGGGCTATGGGGAGAGCGCGGGGAGTGGGGTTGATCAGGGCTATGGGGGGAGAGCGGGGGAGTGGGGTTGATCAGGGCTATGGGGAGATGAGCTACACACACACACACTCACACACACTGCTACACACACACACACACACACTCACACAGAGCTACACACACACACACACCCACACACACTGAGCTACACACACACACACTCACACTCACACACACTGAGCTACACACACACACACTTACACACACTGAGCTACACACACACACACTCACACACACTGAGCTACACACACACACACACACACATACATGCACACAGATACACACACAGATACACACACACAGATACACAGATACACACACACGCGCACAGATACACACACGCACAGATACACAGATACACACACACAGATACACACACACAGATACACACACGCACAGATACACAGATACACACACACAGATACACACACACAGATACACACACGCACAGATACACAGATACACACACACAGATACACACACACAGATACACACACACACAGATACACAGATACACACACACAGATACACACACACAGATACACACACACACAGATACACACACACAGATACACAGATACACACACACACAGACACACACACAGATACACACACACAGATACACACACGCGCGCACAGATATACACACGCACACAGATGCGCACACGTGCACAGATACGTACACGGTGAGGTACACGCGCACAGAGGTACACGCACAGGGAGGTGCTGTGCTGTGACCCCCACTGTCCTTCCCCCTCAGCTGCGGGAGCTGAGCGAGGTGGGGGCTGAGGGTCTGGCTCGGGCGCGGGAGGCGCTGAGGGTGGGGGCGAGGGCCGAGGCTGGCATGGCCGCCCTGGAGACCTCTCTGCCCACCCTCCACGAGGCCCGCAGCCTGGCGGCCGCCAAGACACAGCGGTCAGAGCGACTGGAGAGAGAGGCCCAACGATGGGTCAGTACAGCAGCCACATCTCTCCAAGGTGCTCCCTCCTGCACTCCCACTAGCCCCCCCCCTCCCCCGTGCTGGTTACTAGCCCCCTGCGCCTGTCACTGGCCCCCCGCGCCTCCCACTAGCCCCCTCCCCCCTGTGCTGGGTTACTAGCCCCCTGCGCCTGTCACTGGCCCCCGCGCCTCCCACTAGACCCCTCCCCCCTGTGCTGGCCCCCCGCGCCTGCCACTGGCCCCCCGTGCCTGTCACTGGCCCCCCGCGCCTCCCAATAGCCCCTGCGCCTGTCACTGCCCCCCCCTGCCACTAGCCCCCGCGCCGCTGTGCTGGGTTACAGCCCCCGCGCCTGTCACTAGCCCCCTGCGCCTGTCACTAGCCCCCTGTGCCTGTCACTAGCCCCCCGGGCCTGTCACTGCCCCCGCACCTCACTACCCCTGCGCCGGTCACTAGCCCCCCCACGCCAGCCACTAGCCCCCTGCGCCAGCCACTAGGCCCCGCACCTGTCACTAGCCCCCTGCACCTGTCACTAGCCCCTCGGGCCTGCCACTAGCCCCCTGCACTTGTCACTAACCACCTGGGCCTGTCACTAGCCACCCTGCACCAGCCACTAGCCTCCCGCGCCTGTCACTAACCCCTGCGCCTATCACTAGCCCCCTGTAGCTGCCACTAGCCCTCTGTGCCTGTCACTAGCCCCTTGTAGCTGCCACTAGCCACCACATACCCTAACTGCCCTGTTGGCTCGGCAGGGCTCCTGCGGGCTGGGCTGGGCCGGCTACGGCAGCTGACGGAGCAAATGGAGGAGGCGGAGGTCGCAGCTGAGAGCCTGAGCCGGGGGGCGATCGGGCGGGTACAGCGACAGGCAGAGGCCACGGGCAACCTGAGGGGCAAGGTGGCGGCAATGGACGGCGCCTACCGGGAGTGCCAGGCGGTAAGCCATCTCTCGTGGCTCAGGGGGTAGAGCCCCCGCCTGGCGAGAGGGAGAGGACCCGGGCGGGTCAGGTCAGGGCGAAACATTGGGCAAGTTTCCTTACCCCCCCCCCCTTACCCCCCCCTTACCCCCTCCTCCCCCCTCTCCACACACCCACTCCTCCGGTTGTTGGTTGACTGGTGGACGGCTTTTCCGGGGGGAATAATCCCTTCAAATAAATAATAATAATTAGATGGTGTGCGGGACTAACAGGAGGAGGATTTGGGGGAGAGTGGGGTGGGGGGGTGGGGGAGTGAGGGGGTGAGGGGGTGGGGGGAGTGAGGGGGTGAGGGGGTGGGGGGGAGCCGGGGATGTGCCAGAGAGCGAAGGGGTATAACTGAACACGAGCGAGTGTCGAGGATCTCGGAAGTCCAGACGTTTTGGCGATGGGGAGAGGGCCAGAAGGGTCAGAAGGGGGTGAGGTTAATGGGTAATGGGGTGTGGGGGGGGTGGGGGGTGGAGGTCGGAGGGGGGAAAAAAATCTCTGGACGCAGAAGGCAGTGGGGATGTGGAATTCTCTGGGAGGCGCAGTCCGCAGATTCTCTTAGTGACCGCAAGAGGAGAGAGAGGGAGAAATGTTGCTCTAACCCTCCCGTGTGGTCGAGCACTAACCCCCCACCACCTCCCACACTCTCTAACGCCCCCCCCACCCCCCCAACCCACCCTCACCGCCACTCCGGTGCCTCACTCTCTCTCTCGCTCTCTCTCTCTCTCTCTCTCTCTCTCTCGTGCGTCTACTCCGATCTCCAGACGGCGAGAGCAGCGGCCGAGACCGGGCAACGGTTAGCCGAGCGGGCGGAGGGAGAGCGCCTCCTGCTGGCCAACCTCAGCCGACGCGTGAGGGAGACCCTGGAGCAGACGCCACGGTTACGCGGGGACCTGGAGCGATACGCACGGGTACCAAACCATCTCGGTTGGGTTGAGGGGTGGGTGGGGGGAGGCGGCGGGGGTTGGGGGGGGGGGGTCGGGGTTGTGGGCATGGAGCAGGGATTGAGGGGAGAGAGTTCCAGAGTGAGAGAGAGAGAGAGAGTGGACGTGGGAGCGGTCGCGAGAGAGAGAGTGAGAGAGAGAGATCGCTAATGGGAGAGAGAGAGAGTGATGGATAGAGAGAACGAGGGTGTTCAAAAGAGAGCGCGAGAGAGTGAGTGAGTACGTGAGGGAGTACGTGAGGGAGTGAGTGAGTGAGGAGGGAGGGAGTCTCTTCTTTGAGTAAAATCCTCTCTTCCGCCCGGTTTAACCACAGCGTGTGGAGGCGTTCGGAGGAGACCTCCGAGGGCCGCTCAGGGACTGGCGGGTCTGGGGGCGGGAAACACGGGACACAGCCCAGAACCTCACAGCAATCAGCGGTGACGTCCAACAACAGGTAACAGCACAGAGTAAAGGTCCCTCTACACTGTCCGTCCGTCCGTCCACACTCCCAGGTCAGGGTTAGAGACGGTACTCTCACACTCACACGCACACGTGCACACACACGCGCACACGCACACGCCTCTGGTTACCGGCAGTCAGTAGTAACCCGGTTGTTAGTCGATTGGCGGATCACTTTCCGGGGGTAATAATCCCCTGAAAATAAATAAGATAATAATTTGGTGGCTTCAACCCGCGGCTGTTTGCGGGGCGAACGCTGCTGTGCGCAGTCGGCTGCCGCGTTTCGCCCACAAAACACACAGTCACTGCACTGTACAGTGTACTGTGTGAAGCGCTTTGAGACGTCACCGCGATGCGATCGGGCGCTGTGTCAAATCATAGCGTCACGGAATTACACAGCGCAGAAGGAGGCCATTCGGCCCATCGTGTCTGTTCGCTCTGAGAAAAGAGCTTCCAAATCAAACCCCCCCCCCGTGCTCTCCCCCCATAGCCCTGGTCAACCCCACTCCCCCCTGCGCTCTCCCCCCATAGCCCTGATCAACCCCACTCCCCGCTCTCCCCCATAGCCCTGATCAACCCACTCCCCCGCTCTCCCCCCATAGCCCTGATCAACCCCACTCCCCCGCCCTGATCAACCCCACTCCCCCGC